>NW_022475084.1:0-192833 GCF_009193445.1 Aspergillus pseudotamarii | reverse complement strand
CCAGCAGACGGATCGACACGCCTCCATATACAAGTCGAGTCAAATAAAAAAAAAAAAAAAGAAAAAAGAAAAAAAAAAAAAAAAGAAAAAAAAAAAAAAAAGAGGGAGGACCGGGAAGACTGAACACAAGGAAAGAGAAAAACAGAAAGCAAGTGCGATGATACGTAGTGAGAAACAAGCAGTGGGTTAGTTTGACTTAACGATGGATGCGGCTGCGGAGAAAGAGACACGGGGCCAGGGGCCGCAAATCAGTCACAACGGTACCGTTCAGGTATGTTAGTACCATCTGTACTATGTTTAGTACCACGGGTTTAAAGTGGACGTGGTAATCGATATTGCGATAGTCTATTGTTTTGTCCCAATTGGGGCACCATGTGGAGGTGATTTATGGCCCATTTTACTACTTAAATTATCATGTACAGTACTACATCGTAGCCTTGTTCTCCTAACATAATTTTGATTATCCCTAGCAATGGTGATATGCAGGGGAAATTCAAAGGCTAGGCGAATATCGGTTGCGTACGGACAACAAAATTTTTTTAAAAAAAAGCAAAAAAGTTAAACTCACTGTGATAAGGTATCATGGGGGGAGGGGGGAAGCTGAAGCATAAATACGAGTATCTCGTATTGTGTATGTATGTATGTATGTATGTATGTATGTATGTATGGAGTATGTCCGTATGACATCTATGTACCTGTGAACAGCCAGATGATCCCATCAGCTCTTTATTAGCTACAAGACTGCTGTGACAAGAAATGATTTTTATAGGCTCGTACTCAAGTGAGCCACTACCGAAATCTGAATTTACTGTATCCGTATGATCCATTCTGAACGACTCGTTGTGCATATGCTCAACCCTTCACGTGGGGGTTTAAGGTGGTGCTTCGGGCAGCGTGGTATCGAAGTGACAATGAAAGAACTTGAGTACCAAAAGAGTTGCTTGAACCTGATGTACTGTACATGATAGCTTGACGTCACCACGGAGGCATTGTCTGTGATTAAAACAGGATTTTCGATCTATAATGAGGCTGGGCTTACATATATATACATATATACATCTGTACATTTATAAGTATAGTCTGTAAGGACGAAGCCCAATTGAACACAGAGTAGTACTCCGTAGTAGCTACCGAACTGGGAGCATGGTGCGTAGCTCGGTCCAAAATACTAAACTCAAATTGGTTCAGAGCGGTAGCCCACTAATGCATTCCAATTTCTCACTCTCTCTATTCCGTACCACCAACCCTAACACAAATAGAAAAGAATGAAGCATTTCTATAGATTCGGGTATCTAACGGTGCATACCGCAACGTCATTCTTCAGGATACCCAACTGCATAGGATTAAGGTTGTTGTCTCTTCCTCGAACCTCTCGAGCGAACTGGGCCGCTGGGTTTCTTCCATTGTCAATTTAGAGCAAGGTAAATATTCACAACTCTACTCGTATTTAGGGGCACAAGCCCCTTTTGTAATGTTGATAAGGATAACTGAATCATTGTCTTAGACTACGGTGATCTGGGAACCCGGACTAAGCATTAGAAATGTGATGGTTCGGGGCGGAGTTCGCCCTCGGAAAGAGCCTAGGTTGTATCCATTCCAACCAAGTTCAATTTGTACCTTCTTACCGTACCACTAGTACTCGGCATCTACTCCGTACAGAGTCTAACACATCCTCGTGACACGTGCTTCCGCCACATATATGTGGCGTGTCTGTAAAGAGCACCGCCTCGTCACATGATATAGCCTGGACAGACCCATGATGGACCCCAGCTGATGTGCCATCGGCTTCAATACACGTTGCAGCGACAACCAAAGTTACCGCCGTTGTAGTGGGCTTGGGCTTGGATTTAGCATCACATTAACTGCGCCGCTCTACTTAGGTATGCTTGGGCTCATATGTGTCTGATTTCTCTTCTGGACTGGGTTGACTGATATGTCATCACACTAGCCTTACAAAATGACCAGCTTTTAACGGCAAAGTCTAGTGTCGCATAACCTGCAAATGTCCGGCAAAAGGGCTCGCGCAGCCTTTGAGGCTGATTTACAGGCACAGGAGTCTCCTTATGTCTTTTACGGGACTCCTCTTCCGCCGCTGGATGCCGGCGTCCGCGACGATGGATCTTATGTGCCGATCTGGAAACAGGAGGTGACAGATGACCGGGGAAGGAAACGCCTCCATGGTGCCTTCACCGGTGGATTTAGTGCCGGGTGAGCTCACGATTCATGGATAGTGTTGGACAGCACACTAAAGGTGGTCGCCTCTTTCAGGTACTTCAACACCGTCGGATCAAAGGAAGGATGGACTCCCTCGACTTTTGTTTCCTCGCGACAGAACCGAGCAAAAGATGCTCGACAACAACGGGTAGAAGACTTCATGGACGAAGAGGATATCCGGGAGGCTGAAGAATCTCGAAATCTAAACACTACCGATGAATTTTCCGGGTTTGGGTCCACGGATGTCGACCCCAACCGCCGGGGAGGGCTAATGGACCTTTTCAAAAGTGGCGGTGAGACAATGGGAGTCAAATTGTTGAAAAAGATGGGCTGGAAAGAGGGCCAGGGCGTTGGTCCCAAGGTTCGACGCAGAGCTCATCTTGGCGACGACGCAGTCTACGGCGGCGGAGGCACTGACAAGACGTACTTGTTCGCGCCGGAGAATTCACGCATGGTGGCTTTCATACATAAGACAGATCACAAAGGGCTTGGGTTTGAAGGCGAATCTCGTCTTGGCTCCCAAAAGGCCGGGGGCGGCGAGTCTGATGAAGATGCCGATCCATTCTTTGGGCGGCGACTGACCACTCAAGGTGTTTCCAAGCGGTCAGCCCCAAAGGAGCCGCGGCGCGGGGCATTTGGCGTCGGTGTGCTGAATGACACCGGTTCAGATGACGAGGACCCATATTCATTAGGACCTCAGATCTCGTATAATCGGGTCATTGGGAAAGACAAAAAGAAGAAGAAAAAGTTGATAGAAGATGCAAAACCAAAGGTGGCATCAAACCCTCTATTGAACAACAAACCGGTATTTATATCCAAGAAGGCAATTGCCGCTAGGAATTCTACAGGTTTCAGAAAATGTCACGATGGCCGCTTGCCCTTAGATGGATTTGTGCTAGCGGACGGCGTCTCTAGCCTAACGATTTCAGCACAGGAGAAGAAATACGCACCCCCCGAGGTTCCTAAAGATTGGAAATGCAGCAAGACCCCATCAGAAAACAGGGATGCATCTAAATACGTTTCTACGGCTGAGGCAGCTAAAGCTTCTTCTTTAGACCCCACGTCACGAGCCGCACTTTTAGGGGAAACGCAACTTCCCGGAAAATCTATATTTGATTGGATGACCCCTGAGTCCAGGGAGAGGATCATCAAACTAACAGGGAAGACTGACCTACCGCCAGCATTAGGCGAGAAAGCTCCAGAAGGATACGAAATGTCAGAGGCGCAGAAGCGGAAGGACTTGTGGGATCTTGTCCCCAAATTGGATAAGCAAGTAGCCATTCAGGCTTTGACCCGAGCGGCCAGTGGTTGGATGCCTTATGCCGAGGATCCAGATAAGCGATCCCGATATCGAACTTTCCTCCAAGTCCGGGCGGGCCTCCGAGAAAGTCTTCCGGATCGGGTTTCGGGGTCGAGCACCGACGAGTGGGTTGCTGAGCTCCACGAGTTCGCTCGCGCTGCAGAGGTCTTCAAACCGATGTCCGGGGCCATAGCGTCGCGATTCACGTCTGCCTCCAGTGGACCAAAAGGATCCTCAGATGAGGCGGAATCATCTGCGGCGGATTCGTTACTTTATAACCCTGCCAAGAAGCCCGAAGACCCTGCCGTAGCGGCCGCAAAGATCGGCATGTTTGGGCCGATGACTCGGAGCAACATTTCGTTCTATCCGACGCGTCTTTTGTGCAAGCGGTTTAATATAAAACCTCCGGACCATGTGCAATCGGACCCCAGCGATCCGATCAAACCTTCAGAAACTGCCTCTGGGGGTCGGTTCCAGTCTGCAGGATATCAGACTACTGGGCCTAAGGAATTAGTCTCGCAGGAAGTTATGGATCAACTTCTGCTTGAAGCAGGCGCTAGCAGTGGCGCTGTCGAAAAACCTAAACCGATCGTAGTGGAGCCTGAGCGCAACGAAGCGTTGGAGGCGGAGCGACCAGGCGAGGAAATTTTCAAGGCGATATTTGGAAGTGATGACGAGGATGATGAGAGTTGAGCAACCAGATTAGTATTCTCTTTTTCTCACTGTGGTCTATTGCATATGATGTCAGATGTCTTTCAGGAGAGGAACAGAAACGCCCTGTACGGGGTAAAGCAATATATAATTTGAAAAGGGTCTAGAGGAAAAAAGAAATGAAAAGAGTTAGAAGGATGGATGACGAACACCTCAACTGCTGATCCGCGTGACAAGCATAGTTAGTAGAAGACGAATCACAATTAGATCTCCACAATGGCAAAGATTAAGAACCAAACCCGCAACGGCGTGGATGGTGGAGACCACATTTAATTAGTAGTAGTACTTCGTATTCACGTTCAACTAAAACATCGGTCTGGCTATAGTATGGATGAGAGGTTCTCGAAATCAGCGGTCAATTGAATTATAGAGAGAAAGGGAGAGAGAAAGAGAGATGAGAGGCTACCAAAGGCAGTGGTAATAAATGCAGTCTTGTAGTGGTAAGCTTTGGTTTTTTTTTTTTTTTTTTTAACGGCGAACCATCCTTTGGGAATTCCTAGCGTGAGGTTTTTTCAGAGTAAGATATACGGAGTACGGAGTAATTCATAGTATACATACGTATGCCTCTTACGCTTCCTTTTCCCCTCTCATTCAATCATAGAATTGAATCTTTTTTTTTTTTTTTCGGTCCCCCTCTTCTCCAGATTTTCCTTTTATAAAAATTCATCGTATTCTTTACACTCCCTTCTCTTCTCCTTCTTCTTTTTCTTCTTCCTCTTCTCTTCCTCTTTCTTTTCTTTCCCTTCGGACTCCTTTTCTGTCCTAAGCCTCTCCCAGCGCCTTGTTTAGAAGACGAATCTCCTCCTCACGACGCTTATCATTCCAGCTTCTTATCAGTCCATACCAAATACGTCATGCGACGGTTCTCGACCGTGGGCCATTAATTCCCCAGAGTCAGTCATACGATTTCCGCTCAGGTACATACAAACAGTACATTCCAAACGGTGTACCTCCGTTCTCGTCTTCGGCCCTTTTTCACTCTTCCGCAACTACGTCTCTATTCCCATACCAGGGCATCTTGGGAATCTTGAGCTTTTCGCATTACTCTTTCTGGCTGAATGGAGTCCAGTCTTCAATATCTACAAGATGGTACAGTCCTCCCCACTAATGCTAAGCTCTTTCTCTGTTTCCACCTTGCGCAATGATTGGTTCCCTCCCATTAGCGAAACAAGCTCCATCCTTGCAGACTCGCATCCCCTCCACGTCAACCAACTTCATCTTAAAGACCCCATTTTAGTGGCTCTATTTTGACCTTCTTCCTTACAGGGTTGTTGCTTGTCCACTTCGCGTGACAACCGCTCCGCATATGCAACCCAGGCAACCACCGAAGAGCGCCGTCCGGAAGCGTCCTCTCGTGGATTGAGTTCAACCGCCGCCACCGCTATCCCTTCTAACTCGGCGCGTGTCGTCATTCGGTCCTCCCCGGATCATCTCCCCCTAAATGAGAATTTCAACGCCCCTATCCGCCGTCATGTCTGGTATAGCAAGCGACGACTGTGGAATCGTGCGCAGCTAGATCAGGAGCGCAAGGAGTTCTTCGAGACGCGGGTGACGGGTAAACCTGAGATCTGGGCCGCGCTGTCTGCGGCGATCTCGCTCATGCAGACGGGTGATCTCACTACGGCTCAGAGCATCATTGACGCTGCCGGAGTCACGGTGCCTACGGGTGACTTGTGTCAGGGTGTCTATGATGAGCAAGGAGTCCTCTATAGGTTACCACAATGCATTGTGAGCGATCCAGAGAACTTGGTAAAATCCAACCTCTCAGAAGATGATTTCGACACCGACGACGGCAAGTTATCATTGGACGAGGAATCGGGGGACGAACTTATTGCAGACGATGCCGAACGTCGCAGAGATGAGAAGGGCAAGGTCAGCGAGCGAGATTTAATCCGCGTGAAAGCACGACTAAGCGATAGAGGCGGGCCTGACATGGTCGTGACTGTCGGCAAAACGCAGAATGTTGCTTATATCGCCCGCAAATTACAACAGGAGGCTGAGGTATGTCAAATCAGACATATGTTATATCTCATAACTAACGCGCAACGTTCCCACTCAGATCCCCAAAACACAGCGCGTAAAAATCGCCTACTTGGGCAAAATCCTCAAGGAACATATACCCTTAGTCGATCAAGGATGGAAACAGGGTAATGTGATCAACGGATTGGTTGTTGCACGGCCATCTCCGTCATGCTAATCGCTGCTCCAACTCTTCGAATCCCTCGGAATTCCCAGTCGAAATCCCAAATCGGAGATTGACACATTCTGCGAGAGATTTCGAATATTTAACGACAATCAGTATCACGATATCCCCTAGTTTATTGTTTAATTTGCATAATACCCCATATTTTCTCCTTTTCGTCGCCTAATCCCACTATCACACCTATTGCCCTTGCTCAGATTTACCCCCTGTTCAGGCTGTTTGGTTTGGCTGATAGCCACCTTCTTCCTGGCCACGGCTTATGTTAACATCACGATATATGTTGACTGCAGTTATTTCCATAGGAATAGTCTAATTAATTTAAATGTGAGTGCCTGTGTGGTATACGACCATGAATCTAGTCCTCGTCCGTTACAGTACCCTCTTTCTAGATAACAATGGTAGATATATAAAGGTTACATGACTGGATTATAACGAGAATGAGATGACCAATTGGAAGCTTAACAGGTACAGGGGCCTATATTTTAGTTTATAGCAATAGTACCTGTACGTGTTATGGATATAGATATAGGTAGGTGGGTGTGATTTGAAGAAAATTAAAAAAAATTAAAATTGCTCAAAAAGATCGTGCATCATCCGTGAATCGAACACGGGCCTCATCGATGGCAACGATGAATTCTACCACTAGACCAATGATGCTGTAGCTCTGAACCGGTAGGTTATCTGATCCATTACTTGTAAGACTCGTCTGTTTCATGTTTTATAGATTAATTAAAGAGCTTATTAGGATTGTATGTAACTCACCCGTTATCTATACGCACCTAATGTACTACATACACTAAAGAGTGGCTTAAATGACGATGCTACGGCATTCTTTCATCATATATTTCAATAATGTTGTATATTCATGGCATTTTTGTTGCGTTAGTATACATAGTTTAAACCTTGTGTGTGTATGAATTTATGAAACAGTATTATGAAACAAATGCAGCACATATATATCGCCCCTCCTTAGAAAAACACCATGATGCTTTCAAACCAACCTTCCATTCTCAGCCTCCCTACCCTTAGGCGTCGTCCCAGATCGTCTCCTAAATACCCGACAAACCAATTTCGCACCATTCGCAATACCCCGCACCAAGCTAGTGGGGTTATAATGCTTAACTCGGAAGAGGTAATACAGAGCAACAGTACCCATGACATTGAAGCCGATGTAAGCCCAGCCCAGTCCGTAATTTCGCCACCTCTCACTGTAGTCTGTCCACTAGTTAGCCTGTGGCCTAGATTCCGGTTGAAGTACTTACAGATGTTACTGCTGGCTAGGTATTGGTCGGCATTGCGAAGCTGACAGTACTCGCATCCTTGTGTTGCGCTGGGGTTGTACAGCACGCCTGGTGCTGACTGGAGATACGGGGCTAGGTAGTCACCACAGGTTGAGCCGGAGGGTGGGTTGAAGACGCTTAGTTCGGCTGTGTCACATCGGATTGCCCGGCCGTGTAATCCTGTTGCTGTCATGCCCGCGATTAGGTATGTTAAGGGGGATACTCGATACATGAAGATCCAGAATCCGGGGAGAGCGTTCGGTGGTTGCATGACACCATTGAAGGTGGTGGCCATGATGAATAACAATGTTGCGATGGTACCTCCTGTCTCTGCGTCGGGCAGTGCGGATATAATGAATGTTGCGAATGTCGAGGTGAACATGTAGAACTGGATGACGAAGAGTAACATGAGACCTTGCCGGTGAGATGCCTGGCTGGCACCGTAGATAGGATAATAGTAGCATGCCCATGAGATTACTCCGGCAAATATCTGGTAAGGTATCTCAACCATTACGTTGGCGATAAGGAACGCTGCCCATGAATATGCCTTCGATGGTCGCTCCCTTACTTCGTATAGGGATCGTTGGACCACGAATTTTGGCATGATTCTGATATCTGTGTTAGCTCGTAATTACAAATAAGGGCATGAGGCTGTCACATACTGTTGTACCAATGTTGAGAATATGGAAGTCAGCATAAAGGCACTGAACAAGATGTCCTGGAATCCCTGCTGGCTGCTATTGGGCTTGAAGAATGTGAAGCCAATGAAAAGCGACGAGAGGGTAGCAAGAAGAATCTTGGCCCATATGTAGGCAGGCTCTCGCCAATACTGTTGGAAGACACGATGAGTTACGTACCACAGCTGGTACGTAAACGGCATGGCGTATTCCGCAGGTTTTCCGTGACGGGTGTCGCCATCACTATTGGATGCTGAAGCTCTCTCTTGATAGATCCTGTCAATCTCCTTTTGGACATCACCAGATTCGCGGCTTTCATTCCATACGGCAGACCAGTCCTTTGAGGCTTTACCAGAGGCACCGGCTCCGATAATTTCCAGCATATATTCGGCCGGCTTTCCCATGTTAGTATGTTATCAATGAAGACGAAAGCATACACTTACATTCTCTTCCGAACCGCAGGCTCTTGCCCCATTGCCTTCAAAATAGTCAAGTAGAGTGCGAGACTGGTCGCCGATTTCTCCGAAATAGACAGTCTTTCCGCCCTTTGCTAGAAATAAGAGACGGTCAAACTGCTGAAACAAAAGCGCACTCGGCTGGTGAATCGTAGAAAGCACTGCTTGGCCATGGTCTGCGAGCTTCCGCAGGAAGGCTACAATAGACCAGGAACTCTGAGAGTCAAGACCACTAGTTGGTTCATCAAGGAAAATCAGCAATTCAGGCTTTGCAGCCAACTCCACCCCAATCGTCAAAAGCTTCCTCTGCTCAACGTTCAAGCCTTCACCCGGTGTCCCAACAATAGCGCCAGCAAAGTCTTGCATATTGAGCATCTCTATAACTTCCTCGACATAATCGTACTTCTCCTTCTTCGAGACTGATTTTGGCTGACGTAGGAGTGCACTGAACCGTAGCGCCTCCCTCACAGTTGTTGTGGCAAGGTGGAGATCTTGCTGCTGCACATACCCTGTTTTCCTCTGGAAGCTATTGTCAAGCGTTTTTCCGTCTACTAGCATGTCACCTGTCACGACGCCGATAGAAACACGCTTAGCGAGAACGTCAAGCAAGGTCGTTTTACCAGCCCCTGATACACCCATCAATGCGGTAAGTGTACCAGGTTTAACCCACCCGGAGACATGGTCTAATAGACGCCGCTGCCCCCCTTTGACAGGGATATCATAGCACACATTTCGCCAGGTAAATATGCTCCGCTGCTTTGGTATAACGGATGCAGCATTCTCAGTTTCCTTCTCTTTATGCGACTGAGCGACTTCTGTAGATCCAGAGTCACCTTGGGTTTTGTCAAGGTTGCGCATATGTGCTGGCACATGGCCCCGTCGAAACACCAAGAACTCAGCCTTTGAAGAAGTCTGGGAATTTATCTCCGTGGCTAGTAGATAGATCACGGAGAAGAAGATCCAGAAGCCTATCAGAATGCCAAGATTCCTCCATTCGTGCGTGTATGTGTACCTATACTGCGATTCAATGAAAGCGTCCCCAGAAACAGTCCTTTCCCCTGCAACAGCACCTCTGACGGAGCAGATAAAGGAATCTCCACTAAGACTTGGGTAAGCAGGCACAAACTGCGAGCATATGAACTGTCGACCATGGAATTCATTGGCTATCATGGACTCAAACGTGTAGAAGATGGGGTTAATCCATCGGATCCAGCTAAACCACGGGATGTCATGCATCTGTGGAACAGGAATTACGAAGCCTGTATAGATGACGATGGCTAGAACTAATACACCAGCCATGGCCATAGCTTGCGCGAGGGTCTTGGTTGCAGCTGCAAGGGTCCGAAAGATCCCCGACATTGCGAGTGTACTGAGAAACGTAAATAAAAAGAAAATAAAAAATTGGGACGGCTCATATCGCTGTATGCTTGTATTAGCAACTTCTATATAGGATGGCTAGTCGTTACCTACCAATCCGGCCAGGAAGTAGAAGATGATGTTGAAAATCACAGCTGAGACCAGCTTCACTGGTATATCGCTTACGATGCCCCCAAATGCTTCAGTGAAAGGGTGGACAAAAGCGTAGGACGCCTGCTTCTCAACTATAGGACGCTGGTCATAGAGAGAGTTGATCTCGGTGATACTGATGAGAGCATTCATTCTAAACAGCGAGGTTAGTTCGGGATTTGGGTCTTTCATAAGATCATTTAGGTCACTATGACAATATATGATATCCAAGGGCATACGCACAAGACAGCAAAGAAAAGAGCGGCCCCTTTGCTATAGAATCCGGCCGAAGCAGTGGGTGTTCTATGAAAGTTAGAAATGTACTAGAAATAAGGATGGTATAGAAACACTCACCCGAAATACATGGAACCAATTATAAGAGCCATGAAAATTCTCCCGAGGACCGTTGTCAGTGTGGAGGGCTTGTCATTCCAGAGTCTAAGCTGGTCAGTATAGAAATGATTGCAATAAGCGTAGTGGAAGGATCAAGGAATGGATAAATACCGCTGATAAGCTCTGATTGTGCAGAGTTTGATTTGCATCGGAATTGAGATTATATAAGGGCTCTCCGGTCGAACATGCTTTGCCTGTTTAACTCTCTTCATTTCTCCAAAGTTTTGCTCCGCTTCTCCTCCCACTGGGAACTCCATATGATACTCATCGATTTCTCGCTGGAGCGCGGCATATTGGGGGCTCCTTTTCCAGTACTTCTCAAATTCATCTGGGGTGCGAGGGACCTTGCTCTCCATTCCATCCCGTGCTTGACGCTCCTGCGGGTTCGTAACGGCTGTCAAGAAATCCCCAGTAGTTTGGCGTGGTGGACAATGCCAGCCCATACCGGTGAAGTAGTCTCTTGCTTCTTCACATGGTCCAAAATAAATCTCTCGTCCTTCGTATAGAACGATAGCTTTGTCAAAGACATCATAGATTGCCTGTGAGGCTTGATAAATTGCAACCGCATGGCTTGTGCCAACCAGGTTGGAGGATAGCCGCAGCGCTTTGACAAACTCCAATGCGCTTGCAGAGTCCAGACCTCTGGTACTGTTATCCCATGCTCCCATAGGTGCACCAGAAACTGGTATAATGTCAATTGCAAAGTCACCAAAAGTAAGAGCGACTTATTACTTACGTGCCATTTCAGCTATACTGTATGCAAGTCAGGGAAGCACTAGCAATCATGATATACAGGGCATACTGACCTAACTCGCTTTCTTTCACCCCCTGAAACACCTCGAATATAATCATCACCCACTGTGCACCGGTATTAGCTACTTCGACTCTCAGGAGGGGTTCTAGTTTGCACATAATACCCTTTGTGTTGTATGTATGAAGTAGGCCAAATACAGCCATCGCAACCTTGGTGATGTGCTTAGCAAACTCCTGTCGCTTGAGCCCAAGTAACCTATTCTCGGGGGTTCTTGCCGCTGCAGCAAATTCCAACGTTTGCCCTACGGTCAAATGAGGGAAATGCTTATCCACCTCTTGGTTGTATAGAACCTCACCCTTGAACTCTTTATGCATCTTCTCCATGGAAACCCCATTGTACTGTATCTCAGAGCTTTCCTGAAACTTTAAGCCATGCAGCTGCCCACACAATGTTTTAAGAAACGTCGAACAGCCGCTACCAGGCCTCCCCAGAACAATCAGCATCTCGCCGCTCTTTAGGAGACCATCAAAATTGCGCAAGATGTGCTTCTCCGGGGACTTTTTCGCAAAGCTCAGCCATCCCTGTGGGCGGAAAGGCTCTAACAAAATTGATCCCACGGTGCTCTGATATTGCAACGCCGAGCCTGACCCAGACACATTTAGATTCTGAAATACGACTCCAGTCGAAGGAGGGCGTGGAATGCCTTCCTTATCCATCAGCTTCAGTCTCATGCGAGTCCATTTATACTGGTCAAATTGACCACTGGTAGGATCCAGGGAAGGGTGATCGAGGCCAATATCCTCAAGCGTATCTCTGCGTTGGAGACGAGATTCGCTCTCCTGAGAGCTAGTCGCGCGACGTTGCAAGGGGAAGTTTGACGCAATGCGCGTCAATTCCGCTCTGTTTTCGGGATTAATACTCTCGAAGACCGAGGCATCGTCGAATTTTGACCCCCTTCGCCGGTACTGCTGTCTCATGTCTGTCGCATCCTCTTGGATCGAACTTGACCGGCTGCTGCCGGTGCGTTTCTCCTCTGTCATCGCTAATCGTCAATCCAGACTCTTGTGATAAATATGAATCAACTAGAAAAGATGTCAAGTGTTGGGCAGGGTGGGTGTGAATTTATGTTCACGTTGTTAGATCACCAATGGTGCACAAGAATGATGTAAGTAGAATGCAATTGAAGCCAGGCATAGAAGTCGAGAAGACGGACAGCAACATTTGGGCGTAACAATGCCATATAAGGAAGGCCACGCATTGCGTGTGTAACAAAATTCATCACTAGTGTATTGCAACCTACATTGACTGACTCTGTTTATGATGGCATGATGGTTTGCTAATTAGCTTGCAGGCTGGCGTTCAATTCGTCCCGCGGTAAGTGGTGATGTCATTGATATCGAGATCCAAATGCCTCAGAAAACCTTTCTGTGGAGCAAACCCCAGGATTTCCGCACTAGTGAATTGCATCTTCTTAACCTGAGTGGTCGTTATGTCTGTACCTATGGAGCCACCAGGGGTCATACAGAAAGGGAATGCTGCGACCTGCCGGATGCGACACAGAAGATTCGTTGGCGCTGAAAGTTGAGGAAGCTTATGGACCTGAAAAAGCCCTAGCGATTGGGCTCCCAGCTCTGAGTTTGTGTTCCGCAACCGCATGCTCGTACAAACTTGAATATATAGTAGGGTGAATTGGGGGGTATGGATATCAAAAGCTGATTTTATACTCTCATTCACGTAGTCTTATAGATACTACCCGTGATCCGATAACAATATGATCAAGCCGCCACTTTCTATTCTAGGTATTTAGTTTTTTTTCCCCCCTATATTGTTACTCTTTACCTATCTTCCGAGTATTAGTATTCCGTATCTTCAGCCTCAAAATCTAATTCTGCTTGCGGGCCCAGCTTCATCGATCTCACGATATATCGTGAATTGTATTAGTACTAATGGAAATACCTCCAATTATACTCTGTACTGAGTCCGTACTGTAAATGTAAGTTAGGTAAGTTATCAACGTTCCCCACCCTGTTGGATCTTGGACTATAAGTGGCGCACTTGCATCTTTGCCCAATCACAGCTTTGAACTCACCCCACCCAAATATCACAAGAGCAAACAGAGCAAACATTAAAAAAAAAAAAAGATTATGTCTGTATGATTGTCTTCGGCATATCAGTTAGACCTACAGCAAACAACAAAGCTACAGCCATGACAGATCTACAAAAGACTCCCTTCGTCAGGGAGCTCGCATCTAGCGGTATGTTCCAAAATCAGTCAAACTCCACCTCAATCGCATATGCCCACCTTTGCGACCCCAAACCCAAAGCTAACCTGTATCGCAGACAAGAAAATCCGGGACAAAGCCACCGACTCCCTTACTCTCTTCCTTCGCTCGAGAACCGACCTCTCTCTCATCGAACTCCTCAAACTCTGGAAGGGCCTGTTCTTCTGTACGTCCCGCGGTGCTCCCGTGCCTACATAAACCCGAGGTTGAAATACAATTGTATATCGAGAAAACTACTAAACGACTCAATTAGGCTTCTACCACTCCGACCGCCCACTCACGCAACAAGCCCTCGCGCGGAGCCTCTCCTACTCGCTCGTCCCGACTATCCCCCGCTCCGCTGTCCATCGTTTCCTGCGCGCATTCTGGATCACCATTGGCCGAGACTTCCATTCGCTGGATCGGCTGCGACTGGACAAGTACCTGCTTCTGATCCGTTTCTATGTTGGGGTTGCTTTTGAGATTTTCCTGAAGGGCGCGCAACAAAAGGCCGCGCAGGACAAGGACAGCAACAAGAAGCGGAAGAGGGAGGCTGAACAGAACGGAAAGTCAAAGAAGCGGTCGAAGGGAAAGAAGCAGAGCGTGGCTGTCGAGGAAGAGGAAGAGGAGCAGAACGATGAGACTAAGTGGGCAGAACTGGAGTCGTACATCTCGATCTTAGAAGAGGGCCCGCTTTGCCCGCTTAACTTTGACCCCGACCAGCCTCCTACTGATGAGAAGAAGGATTATGTCGCCATGCCTCATGGCCCTGATGGGTTGAGGTACCATGTTATGGATATCTGGATTGATGAGGTGGAGAAGGTGCTTGAGTTTGAGGAAGGTTCTGATGGGGTGCGGAAACCGAAGGGGGATGTCCCCATTGAGCTGATCTTGAGACCTATTGAGAAGTTGCGAGCCGACAGCCCGTACAAGCCTGTTAGGACTCGGGCGAAGGAGACGTTGGAGGATGAGCGATTAATCGAGTGGGGATTCCGGACCCGGAAGGTTGAGTCGCATGAAGAGGAGGATAGTGACGAGGAATGGGGCGGATTTGATTGATTTCGATGTATTACTAGAAAATTTGATGACTATTGTGGGGGTTTCATGGTGTTAATTCTTTATATACAATTATGGCGGTCGCATATTATATTTTTTTTCTCACACTAAAGGCTCTTATTGCTGGTTCGGAAATACATATATAACAACAATTGTCCTTCCATGAACTCTATAGTATAGTTGTCTACATCACGAGCTATAGCTGTTAGCCAGCTCTGGCTCACGGTATCAAGCTAGCAGAGCCTTAAACCCAATTGCATTAAAAGCATGCCTGTGCTTCCTCGAAAGTCTTGCGCGCGGGTATCATAAAATGCGAAGACCAGTAATAGTAAATATATGGATACAACCAAAAGACATCACTAACGACTTGCTTCTCCATCATGTTTCGTCTTTACTTGAAGCAGGGCTTTGTGTCAATGACATTAGGGCCTCGGGCCCTCTGCCTCGTAGAGATGTCCCGATTTAGAAAGCACTGTGCCAAGACCTTTATGGACTTCAGCCTGGAGAGCTTCGAACGGGATGCTTTCACCGTCAACGCTGATATAACCTTCCTTCTGACGAGGGACCAGGCGGTAGGCAGCAGCTTTGCGGATCTTGACATCGGGCATATCAAAGAACTCATTCTCGGGGATGGCGGTCATCATCTTGAGGGTCGTAGTACGGGAAATTGTTCCGTTAATGGTGACAATGTCCATTAGCCCATCGTTGGGCACGGAGGCTGGAAAGAAATTTGTGTCCTTGGACACAATAGCCATTTTGCCCGCGTAAAAGTTGCCCATTTCTTCTCCTGGAATAACTTCCCAATCTTTGGGAAGATCATCTTGGACCGTGCCGTATCTAAGCTCGGGAAGACCCTTGGACTGTCCTGCAGTCTCTTCTGGGGAACGGCGCGGGGCTGGGTTATTTGCGTATGTATTGTAATGGTCTTTGATCGCTCTTTTATCATCAATCTCCACCTTGATGGCGAGATCGCATGGGTACACCGTCCGTTGCATAATACGTACAAGGAAACCGTACGTGAAACGGTGAGCCCCCATCCATCGGATGTTATCGGTTCCCAGGTCTGATTCCGCAATGACACCGAAGGATTGAGACAAGAACGACAGAGTCCGAGTGTTCCCTTGCGTAAGCGAGACCAGATCCATAGGCGTTCTCAGGCCTTTGACAATCGCAAGCGCTGCCACTGAAACATTGCCCGTCCCACAAAGGTTCCATGCCATGGCATTGCCAGAGCCGCAGGGGATCATGGCGACGGCTACTTTTGCTAGTGCTTCTCCAGCATTCGGTTTCTTTCCTAGACCATTGAAGACCTCGTACGGCAAACCATCACCGGAACAGCAAACAATAGCATCATAGGCGTCAATATCGATTTGCTCCACAATCTCGGTGGCGTGGCCCCGATGTGTTGTTTCCTGGACATCCACAACACAGCGCGCAGCTGCGAAGACCGGCGCTGCATGTTTGTGATAGCTCTTAGAGGCTGCACCTTTACCGCCAAATGGGTTGACCAGAACTTTAAGTCTTTTATATCGTTGTGCTTCGCCATATGCAAGGTCTAACAATTGCGAAACCCACGTCTGCGCATTTGTCTTTTCTTTCTCGGTGATCGGGTACTCAAGGGCAGCCACGGAGATGCTGTCTTTGGTAGCGGCTTGGGCATAGGTGATGGTTAGGCCCGCAGGGGAAATATCGGCATCCAAAATATTATATAGCCCGATGGAATGGGTAGTTTTGGCTGTAATGGTTACAGTCAGTCATATTGAACATTTGTTTTGAGTCGATGGGTGTGTTAAGTTTTCTTCCTGTGAAGCAAAGCGCGACAAGAAAGAAAATCAAAGAGAAAATAAAAGAGAAAATAAAAGAAAAGAAAAGAAAACGGAAGGAAGGTATTCAGTGCGACATACATGACTTGGCCACCAAGCCACAGCATGCGCGCTGATCTTTTGACTTTTGGCGCTCGTCTGTAGCACCAGAGTTAATCAACAAGGAATTCTACAAGCCATTGGTTCCTAACCACGTACCGACAACAAGAAGGGAGTCACCCCCGATAGTAAGAGAAACCGATTGTGCTACCGTCAGGGTTGAATCGTGCTGCAGCAATCGTTGAGAATCCGGCTGATCCGCATGGTTGAAAGAAGCGCCATTGGAGGGAGAAGTCATGATGTTAGTACGTTGGGAAGCGAATATCGCATCCTATCAAGGGATGGGGTAAAGGGAAGAAATGAAACAACTCTGGCAGGGGAGTGATCAACAGGGCAGAGACGGAGAGAGAGAGAGAGAGAGGAGGAGGTAAAATAAGTCAATAATAAGTTATCAGTTACTAGAAGTTAAGTACGGCGTAGTATGGAAGACACGGGCGGAGAAATGGGAAAAGGCTAAAAAAAAAATAGAAAGATTTAAATTGGCTGACATTTGGTTTCATTTAAATGTTGCAAAGGCCCACCAGTTTCCCTCAGGTACAGCTGAGTACTGGACGTTTTTCTCCTTGGAGTATATCTTTCGCCATTCGGGGACCTGACAGGGCGGACTTCCCCTGGTGATTCTTTTTTGTTCATGGTTGTATTGTAATGACAGTCGACAGTCATTTGCCCACCTCATTTATTCCTTCAATATACTACGAACTACTTCGCTATCACTTCCGGCACTTCCGCGCGTATTACTCCACGTTTTGAACATGGACTGAAGAACCATAGCCATTGTCGGTCCCCAACCATGTTTCTTTGAAAATACCGAGCCCAATTATTGGGTCCTTTCCCCTCACCATGCGTAATGAACCTTTCCTGAAATCCAGTGGCCCTTCCGTTGCATTCTCACCCAAGGTTGGGTCGGGTCGTGTCAACAGCCGAGGCATCAGCGATCTGCGGGGTGTGGAGACAGACCGACGGATACTTCAACACTTGAATGTAATAAATAATAATACCCCAATGAAGTATGTACATAATAAATACATGGTTAACTGTATGATCCACTGATGGACATTCTGTACGTTAGTTGACAAGGGGGAACATTCCAGGAACCTCATTAAAGGTCTATTTGTAAAATTCTTTCATTTCAAAGAAGGGGAAAAAAAAGTCTTTTCTCATCCAGTACAACACGGTAGAAAAAGGAAACACGTATAGTCAAGAGATTCGTCCATCAGAGTCACACTGAAGAGAGAACAAAACGCAGATCAAATACAATAGATACTATGATAATAAGATAGAATGTAAAAGGGTAATCAACTATTCAAGCGCTGGTCAACATCAATTAGGCAGCCGAGGCCTTTAGGCCTTTCAGGGATCCCAAACTCAATGCCAGTCCCTGTGAACGGCTTCTTATCCGCACAAATCCAGTGATCGGTCCATCGTCTCCTTCCTTCTCAATGCTCAAGTTTGCAAGTGCATCCTCGCCTATGACACCGTTAGCCGTCGTCCAACGAAATACTCCTAACACGGGTTAAGTATACATACCAAATACGCTCCGGGCATATAGATTAGCACTCAAGAATCGGCAGTCTCCCTTCAGCGATGCTTCTGGCGTCAGGCATGCCATGTTGGTGCTGTCCATGAGTTGCTTGAGGAATTCGCGGAGGCTCTTCGCCTTGGAGTTGATGTTGACCTTGTTCTCCCACTCGAATTCGGTCCACATAGTCCGGAACTGAGTCTCGGTGCAGTGAGCGGGCTGGATGTAATCCATGATATCGGCATGGATGTCGTTGAGAATGACAACGTGCGACTCGGTTGAGCTGGCGCCATCATACACGATGTTACCAAAGATGACACCGGTGTCTGTGGACGATACCTTGACTGTAGCCTGCACATTCAAGAAATCGCGAGGTCCGAGGTTATGGGTTGCTGGCCGTTCAACAACCTTTAGGTCTCCAAGTGTTGCAAACTCGACTGACAGATTTTGCAGGGTTTCCAGAGTTTGGTTGACCAGAAGAACATCCAGAACAATATCGAACTGGTGAACGGTGACGTAGGCCTCCGCATAGACGGGATCAGAGAACCCAGTGAGTTGTACCACACGGCTGAGTTTGGAAGAGACAGTTTCCACCGTGGAGTCCCCACCAGTGGCCTTGGCTAAATCAAGCTCAATCTCTTCCGCGCCTTCAAGAGCGTTCTTCTTGGAGAATTGCCGGATAGGGATAGCGTCATCGATCTGCACAGCACTCTTGGCCTTCTCGACTGCCTCCTTAGCAGCTCTCTTCTTGTCCTCCACCTGGACCATGGCCCGGAATGCCTTCCGGGTGTCCTCCAGAAAAGTGGTTTCCAGTTCCTTCCTCTCAGAAAACTCAGCAAGCGAACGTACACAGCACATGATACGATCCACTGAATCCTCGTCAATAGGGGCCTTGACGAAATGGGATTGGCCGACACGAATAATCGAGATCATGATCAGCATTGCTTCCGCACGCAGTGCGTTGGTCCGAGCAGCATCCTCAGAAACCTCAGAATGGCGCATCACCAATTTTGTCAAAGTGGAAGAAAGAACGGTTGCTAGGTAGTAATCGCCATCCAAGATCAATTGACGGAGAGGGGGCTTCTGAGCAGCTTTGACGGCTTCAAGCCTGGCTGCAGCCGCGGACTGGCTAGTCAAAGCGCTTTCAGTAGCATACGTGCCGTCTGCCAACACCTTTCTGGACCCTGTTGGCGCAGAAGGCTTGGCATGGCCATTGGCCTGTTCCTTGAGTGCACTGTCCTCTGGGGTTTCGTCGAGCAACCGCTGTTCCGAGGCCAAGATAGGGATCTCACCCAAGCTAGCTCTGATCTTCTTCCAGGCTTCACGGATGTCTTTCTCTTCCAAAGAGTATTCACCGACAACCCACAAGACACCGCGGTAAACCTTTCCGGCACGGACCTCACTCAAAGTCGACACCAGGCGATCGACGATGGAGGCGCGCAGGTTAGGAAACTTCTCCACGACCTCCTTGACGAACGAGATCACATCAACGGCAGAGTTATTGTTAAAGTCCGCAATGAAGTCCATTAGAAGATCAACAACGCTAGCAGCGATCTCCGAGAACTTAATGGCACAGTTGTGTATCGATTGGATAAGAAGTTGACGATACTCGCTATTCTACATAGGTTGTCAGCTGGATGCTTTGTTGCAATGGAATCGGAAACATACCTTCTCGTATTGCTCATCTACAGTCTTGGCGAGCTCTTTCTTCAGTAGCATGACAATTTCTTCGACATTCTTGCTGGAGACCATCTCCAATGCGATACCAAGGGCCTTCCGCCGAACGTCGATGTCCGGGCTGGAAAGGACGCGTAGAATTTCCATCGTGAGATCCTCCAAGACACCTTCATTGCGGATCCTTAGCTGGTCAACCCGATCAAGAACAATGAGCTTCACGTTGTTGTCGGCCTCCCTGATGCATAATTCGATTAACTTCTGGGCAGCAGCCTTAACGGCTACTGGGTTACTGGTGAGAGCAGTAAGGGATGTCGCAGCCTCGTAGATAACGGTACTGGTTGAAGCGTCTAGGAGGTCGAAGATCAATTTCAGGTACCTCGCCTGCCGTTCGTTAGCAGCCTGTAACAGCCTTCTGCTCTTCGATGACCCACCTTGTTCTGAGCGTTCTGTACCGCATCTTTCCTGATAAATTCAAGCTCCGCCAGCTGGAGGAGTTCATCTGTATTCGGAATACTGTCGAATGTAGAGGCCAAGTACTCTAGGGCTTTCTGATGACTGATGGACATGAGAGCTGCGAAAGCATTACGCTTGCACGTGCCGTCAGTCTCGGTGTCGAGGAACGTCTGGATGAGTTCAGGCGCATCGGGAATAAGAGCTTCCGAATGTTGGAAAATAGAAGCGACAGCCCACACGGCATTCTTTCTCACATAGGCATGACGGTGTTCCAAGCATGAGCGGGCTGACGAAAGGAGGGGTTCAATGAGTTCCGGCTCTCGGAGCTTGCACAGGAAACGAAGGGTGTTGCCTCGAATGTATTCGTTGGGGTGCTGAAGGTCATTGCGAATACCGTTGCTGCGCAGACGAATGTGCATTAGAGCAGCCACCAACTAACGGCCGAATGGTTTGCCTTACCAGACCAGGATCATCTCTTGCTTCAACTTGCCATTCGCATCGAGCTTTGGGCAGATTTCGTAGTAGAAGTACAGCAGCTTCTTGAGAGGCTTGCTCTTCGAAGGCATCACAAATCGAATAATGTGCATCAAAAGCTGGTGCATTGGATCTCCATTGAGCATGATCGTGATGATCGTCCTCATCGTGTCCATCTTAGTTTCATCATTGCCCTTCTCCAACTGCAACTTCAAGTCCTGTATGGAAGGCTGATCAGCCGTGTTGTCCAAATGGACAAGACTGTATGCATTTTCTAAGAACGACGCCATGGTGACGAGGGTTTAAAAAGTGAGCGGCCGTGGCAGGAATGGGATAAGGAGGGAGGAGAGCTAAATGTGGTCAGTACAACAGACTATTGTTATTGATTGGATCCTTCAGGGGAGGCGGGCAGGGAGAAGTACCGGAACTACTCTCCTCAGATGTACGAAGCAAACGGTAGGAAGAAACTTGAAAAAACAATTCGACTCCCCTCACCAGCCTTGCATTCACCAGCATGTAATGTTGATCTGAGAATCAACGTTGTCCATTTGCGCGGCGGAGAGCGCAAGCTGTCCGGAGTGTGTGGATGACTAAGCCACCATCCCGTGCAAAGGCCCAACTCGACCCAGGCACCGGCACCTAATTTACAGCCAACGACTTCTATTGTCTGCCGCAGCCGTTACTGGTGGAGAGAGCCTGGAGAATATGTCGACGCAAAACCAGAACGAACCTTTCTACCTTCGCTACTAGTAAGAAATGGATACTCGTTAGCCCAGGTTTCCTCAGCTGCTGACAGTCCTGCAGCTCAGGTCACTCTGGGCGGTTCGGACATGAATTCTTAGGTTGGTGTTGCTATGGCATATTGGCTTTCCTTCAGGTACTAACGATTATTAGAATTTGATTTTCGCTCTCTTGGTGATGGTCGCAGTGCTGCCGTGCGGTATGCAAATAACTCCAACTACCGCAATGACTCCCTTATCCGCAAAGAAAGTGAGCGCTAGTAAAAGAACTCGCCGTGAGAAACCACACCGTCGCTAACGGGAATGTTATAGTGTGTGTGAGCTCGTCGATGATTCAGGAGATCAAACGGATTATCAAGGATAGCGAGATCATGAAGTATGCGATAGGTTACTATGTTCAGACAAAAAATAGGATGTTAATGTGAAACAGGGAGGACGATTCCAAGTGGCCCCAGAAGAACAAGGATGGACGACAGGAACTCGAAATCAGACTTGGAAATGAACATATCTCCTTTGAAGTACGTTTTTAGCCCCGGAGTGTTTGGGAACAAGGGACGAGTATTAACGTGCACGACTTTGCGCAGACCGCGAAAATCGGCTCGCTGGTGGATGTGACCGAGTCCGCCGACCCAGAAGGTCTTCGGGTTTTCTACTACCTTGTCCAGGATCTCAAAGCTTTCATTTTCTCTCTTATTTCTCTTCATTTCAAGGTAATACCAGATTCTATTAATTTCGAAGACACCGCTCTGACCCCCTCGCAGATCAAGCCTATTTAAGACAGTTACTTCACAACGGTACGAGGTTGTTCAATTAAGGATTCAAAATAAGGGCGTTTTGGATGGTGAGGCAATTGAAGTCCGAGAGTCAATTTCGCAATACATATACAATGGGCAGTGATGACGCAATACTGTAGCTGGCAACCGATATCTACCGAGTGCGTAGCAGAGAAATAAATACCCATCTGATGACCTGATGAACTGTGTGTAATTGTGGCTGTTCAGTAATTGTGTAGTTTTGTATAAAATAAAATTAAACGGGGAGGGAAAGGAATTTGTATCAAAGGGGTGGAATGGAATTAGTAGACCATAAGCCAATAATGGAAATGGAATGAATGCCTGAGCGGTGACCTGAAGGCCAAGGCCCGCCAGGAATTATCCGCCCGAAGCGCTGGTTTGCCTCCCCCGCGCTCGCATGATCAGCGGGCTTATCCCTTTTGGGAAGGGCGTCTTCCGCCCCGGACTTCATGAGTCGAATGGACTTTCATTCACCACCCCTTTCACATCAAACCTTCTCTTTCGTCTCTTCTTAGTATTTCTCTCGCATTGTGTGTAAACATTGCTGGTCTGTTTTCTTATCCCGTCGTGTGAGAGCCTTATACCAACCGGATCCGATGTCATTCCTTTTCTGATTCGCCTCAATGCCGACCCCGAGTGACAACACACCAAGCCTGAATGCCACATCCATCGCTGAAGAAATCTCCACTCGGACAACATGTCCGCCTGAAATAGAGAGGCTGTCGTCCTGGCGAGACTCACCTGAATCTACCGTGACGGAGAGCGATGCTCCCGATAATGCCCTCTCCCCCACCATTACGTCGGCGCAGTCCGTGCTGACTCGGTCGGATGATGCTATAACTCGTTCAAACACAGATGCATTAAAAGCCAGTGCTGTGCCTGGAGCCTCTGCCAAGAGTATGGAAAAGTCCGACGAAGATACTGCTGCGGGAAGATTGAGTCCTGCTGGGGAATCGCCACGCTCCTCCAACCAGTCGTCTTCTGTTACTACACCTTCCACTAGTGCACTTTTGAATTATGAATTCTCAAATATACGGGTATGCGACAATCGGAATTATGTCTTGGTCTGATGTTTTCGCTGACAATCGAAGCTTCTGCCTAATTACACATCGTCCTTTTTGCGACCCGGGAGTAAATTCACCGGCACGCAGCAGTCAGACCGTCAGATATACAATGTCGATGTAGAGATTAAGCATGTTGATATGGTTGAATCATATCTTTGTGGATACCTTAGAATCCAAGGTTAGTGCTGCACCCCAACATGACTACGACTGGCGCTTGACGGTCGAACCTAACCAATTGCCTTTATATGCAGGTCTCACGGAGGATCATCCCACCCTTACTACATTTTTCGAAGGAGAGATTATTGGAACAAAACATACATTCAAGACTAGAAATGAAGCATGGGGCGCTACAGAAAAGACTGATATGCATCACTGGGCGAGATTCCCAGCCTGGAGACCGTTAGCTAAGCAGGCGAAAAGACCGGACTTCACATACCGCAACTTCGCCCAACGCGAGCATATCTTCATGCGATGGAAGGAGTATTTCCTTGTGCCCGACCATCGTGTAAGGACAATCTCAGGTGCAAGCTTCGAAGGCTTTTACTACATCTGCTTTAACCAAGTGGAAGGTACCGTGACTGGTATATACTTCCATGCAAAGAGCGAGAAGTATGTGTCCCAATTGCTTGTAAAACTTTCCATCATATCTTTCTGGTACTAATAAATTAGTTTCAATAGGTACCAGCAGCTGGAGCTCAAACACGTTCCGGATCACGGCTGCACCCCTGCTATCGAATTTCGTTGATACCAACTTCTATGGCGCGGGACAACGTTCTGGTCATCAAGTCCCTCGGCCTTTACCTTCTACTTCTTTTTTAATTGCCTCTATTGCCACCTTCTAATTCTCTCCACCATTTCCTGCCTGTGATAAAATTTACGGCGTGGTGCTCCCAAAGCACAGGAATGCTTATTTTCTACCCTCTCGCTCCCTACTTCAGACACTCGATTCATGGTTTTTATGATGGCTGTTTTCTTAAATTGGCGTCCTCGTTGGTTCTAGGGTTCTAACTATCACCACATGTTGTCTTTATTCCTTCTATTTTCTTGGTCTTTGTCTTTTATTCTCGATCCACACTGGGGCCATTGTGTGCAAATAGGTAGCGTTATCTGAAGGATCTCGGTTCAACACGTTTGGGCTATTTTCACATTTCATTCATTTTTCTCGGACTTGAATAGTAGCCATATGCTGTCTTTTGTGGACCATATATTCTTATACGAGTGATACTCCGAACCCGATATCCCGTCACCATGTTGATTTCATTGACTCATCATGCTGTGAGAAGGAGGTATCTAGATCCACCTTTGATGAAGTTGATTTCGCAGTTTCATGACAGCTTCTAAAGAAGTACACTGGTACTAAGGGCTGAGAACATGCCGCTAACATAGTAGGCTGGAGGTTCATTTAAAACATGGAGATGCAAACTAAGATCAAATTGAGCTTCATGCGTGCAAGCATCGTATGACAGAACCGTAACACCATGCCTAGACCTAAGGAGAAGAAACCAGCGCTAAAGAAAAAGGAACACACCACACGTTAAGGATTGACCGGGAGAACAGGTTTTAGTCATTGTATGTATAAGGGGTATCAAACGCAATCTGTTGATGTGGTGGGGAGATAGTTTTGTGATCATGTGCAAAACTTTTCTGAAGAAAAAGGGAAAGGAAAGAGAAAGAGAAGAAGTATTGTTCAGGATCAAAGAATGGGTTAAAATGTATATGTGACAGAAAGAAACAGAGGATAGAACAAGATCACATATAGCTCGAATTCTGACGGCTGCCCGAGGTGGAACTGCTTATGCTGCTACTGTGATCACTGCTAGGTGTTGGTGGTTCAAGTACGACCTGTTGTCTGATTGAGACTATCCATTCGTGCTGGAGCAACTCTGCTGCAGTAGGTCTCTTCAAAGGATCGCATTCGAAGCACCGGCGGACGAAGTCAATGCCCGTGTCGCTGAGTTGATCATGGGTCGGTAACTGAGGCTGATTTCCTTGGGCAATATTGTACATAATGGCCCACTCGTTGTCCAGAGCGGACCAGGGACGACGACCAGTCGCCATTTCTAAGATCACACAACCCAAGGACCAAATATCAACCGCCCCTTGGCGGTGGATCAGTTTGTTGGAGTCGCCGCGAATCACTTCGGGTGACATGTACATTGGTGTTCCGGTCATTGTTTTTTGGTTCTTGCCCCTTTGGTTCGCGATCTGGGCATCTTTCGGCACTATAGCCTCCTTATGACCCGCTGAGGCGAAAGCATCCATGGGAACAACAGTCCTGCCTTGGCGAGCGATGATCTTGGCCGCACCAAAGTCGACATATTTGATAATGCCGTTATGATCTAGCAAAATATTTTCCGGTTTAATGTCCCTATGGACAATACCAGCCTGATGCAGGTATGCCAATCCTTCCAGAAGCTGGAGAGCATACACCATGATGACAGTCTCGTCCTCAACACGGCCATGCTCAAGCAAGCTAGCAAGAGATCCGCCCGAACAATACTCCATGAAAATGTAGACTTTGTCGCGGTGAACCTCGATGCCATGGTATGAAACGATGTTAGGGTGGTCCAACACCTCGAGAACACCCATTTCGTCGCGGATCTGCTGGGCAATTTTGGGGATGAGCTGAGGATCTTGCAGTCGGATCTCCTTGACCGCCATGAGATAATTGCTATCGAGATTGATAGCAGCGTAAACAGAGCCGAACGTTCCGCCGCCGATGAACTGGCCTTGTTGCCATCGAAGAGTGACATTGGTGGCAGACGATGACAACACAGCGAGAGACCTGTCGGCCTCATTAGATCCTTCCAGCACCCTTCCTAGGGCCTGACGTTTCGCATCTTCTTCCACTCTCCGGTCTTCAATATCTTGTAAGTGGGTTAGACGTTGCTCACGAACAAGCTTAGTCGCTTCTGCATCTGTCAGAATCCGACCGGAGCCAAATTTCCGACCGCCTGCACGCTCCTCCATGCGCTGCTTCTCAGCCTGAGCTGCACGTGAAGACCGAGCACCCATGATATCAAAATGAGAAATAAGAAGTGACATGCACCCGGCTACCTTCTGCCTCAATAGAGCAAATTGAATATCATCCATTGACAGAAGATGCCTGCTGGAGGTTATAGCCATTGCGAACTCTAATGCTGACACAGCCCACTTGAAAGTTTTTCTATCAGCGGCGTCACAATCATCACAAATGAAAGACACCCAGTCGAGTGACAACTCAACAAGTCTGGCGCTATTCATTGCACGCCTGTTCGGATCAACATTGGACGAGCGCTTGCCGAATTCAGTAGCAAAGGCGTAGCACGCCTGGATGAGATCGTGGTTTTCCACCCCCCTTTCTTTCAGTTGATTTCTAATGATCGCTACACTATCCATGATAGTCATAGACAGCTTGAACGAGATCTTTTTGATCTTGTTTAGCTCCACGTTCACCCGTCCAAGATTAGCGCGTTGTTCAATTGTCATGTCAAGCTGCATTCCAGTCAACTGAGACAGTTCCTGTCTTGCATTAGACAAGCGTTGTTGTGTGCCCTCAACGACGAGACGCAGTTTTCCCAGCCGTAGGTCCGTAGGTTGCTCCAACAAGCCCACTTGCATTTCCTTGCCAGCCCAGTTTAGGGGCTTTTCCGGGCGAATTACTAGGATATATGGCACATGAGGCGAGTCTTTGGGGACATCCTCCTCACGAAAAGATGTTCCTAAAATGGCTCGAATGTCGCCAGGGCGATTCCACAGCGCTTGATGCGCAAACAGATAAACCCCTTTTTGCCCAGTAGATGCATTTGACTTGATCAGGAAATGGTCGGAGATCAGGAGCGACTCAAAGAACTCATAGGAAACATCTGCCGGAATATTGTACTCTGTAGCATTCTCGAAGAGCTGTCGAAGGAAACGAGAGAAACGGTATAACTTTCGCTGGCGAATCCGGGTTGAATCCAGGACGCTCTTGTAACGTTTGTCCATGTCGGCCGGGTCCTCATTTTGGCGTATTACCAGTTCTCGTTCAAAATGGATCATCAAGCGTTGGAGGGATTTTGCGGTCAATGCACTATTTGCTTGTCAGTCAAAGGTCACACATGCACACTACAAATCAGATACTGTACCTGAACTGTTCGGCCACTTCAATATCTCCACCTTCAAGCTGACGACCGATGTGATTGGAGAACTCCCAATCTTGTTCGAGAATCTCCGCTTCTTTAAATGTGTTTTTATTCGCATTTAGTTTCCAATTCAGGAGCCGGAAGTAGTATTTCAAGGCATCTAGAACGACCGAGTCGAAGTTCTCGTCAATGCAAGGGGGCAGGTCCCAGCCCGGTTCCGGTTTCGCGATATCCAAGTAGCGTTGCTTGAGGTCGACCGCAACCCTCATCAGAATCTGAAATTGCGAAATCATTTGGTCGACCAAGATAGGCGATTGCTGTGCAGGGTCTCTCATATTTTTAGCATAAGATAGTCGAACACGGATGATCTCTTGTATGAGACGCGATGGGAAGTTGATCAACGTGAGAAGTTCCTCGATGTAGGGAGGTAAGTGCCGTTTGGCGAAAGAATTTGCATTTTCAATCAAGGTACTCTTAGCTTTCTGAATGACTTCACTGACGCCGTGGAGCATATTGTGTTTCCCTTGAAGGGTCTTGAGCCCGTCCTCTTTCATGATGCGGTCGAGGAAGGACGACTCGTCGGTAAGATCCCTGTTGACAGACTTGCCTCTCGTCTTGCTAAAGTCAAGCTCATCGTTACCGACCCACTTCTGCAAAATGGCAAGCTCCGTATTGATAAGAATCGTAGTGTTATGCCATGCCAGCACAGCTTCACGACTAGAGATGAACTCCTCGGAAGCAACGCGAGCATGGGCAACTTCCAATTCCTTTTGCGTTGAGTAGAGCATTTCACATCTCTCAATCTGTTCGACGATGTCCTCAACTTGCTTGATTGGTGGCTTGCCAATCTCCGTTTCACCCTTGATCTCAAACTTGATAATTTCCTCAATTATCGGCCCAAGCCCCGAACGAGCCTCCTCGATCAATTTCCGCTGCATGGCAATACTCCTCCCACATGTCTTAGCCCTGACTCCCAACCATATTGCATTATTCTGAGCCGACGACCGCTTAGTGTCGGCAGACCCTAAAAGTCGTTGTTTTTCCTGCTTCACCACGTCTCCCTTCAATACCGAAGCCAGCATAGAGTGCCATTCGAGCCTTTCCTGGTTTTTCGGATTCTTCAGTTCCTCAAGCGTTGGTTGATTATCATCCGTAAGGAAAAGTTGAATATCTGGGTCGTAAGCGTCATCTTCAAATGGCACCTCTGACGATGGGGATGGTTCTTCTAAGTCGGAATCACCGACTATGCTCATATTTTGGGCCTCGTCAAAGTGGCTGTACCACGCCTGAGGATCCGCACGAATCCTTTGAACATATGCCTTTTCCTGGGCTCTGTACTGGGCGTTGGGGTCCCGTCTGGGGTTACGTTTTGTCGATGATGATCTCTGACGGTCATTCTGAAAGCTGATGTATTGAGGTGGACGGCGTTGAGGAGCGTATGTATTGGAAGGTGTCCTGGCGGGACCTGCCGGACGTTGAGGCCTCACATCCGACACTGGAAGACCTTCGCCGGGTGACGCCTTTTCAAGCACGGCTGGGGTTCCGACACTGGAGCCGCGTGGACGTGAGGCTGTGGAGCTGACCCAGGATGGGAGACCCGAAGGAGGCGGCGAGGAGGAGATTGTGGTAGCTGGCGTTTGTACTTGGCCGTCAAATGCGTCTGTAAAATTCGAGTTTGATCTGGCGTAGGATTGTTGGAGAAGCTCATCGGATGACCCTGAGCCATCCGAGTCATTGCTGTTCATATCAGGGTGCTCCATGGTCTCAAATCCACGATCCTGGTGAGCCTCCACGTTTCGCATGGACTGGATGGCGGAGTTGATGAGGAGGAGCTTATGGTGGATTAGATAGGGGTCTGTGGCGGTGCTTCCCTATCAAGATGATTGTGGCTGCGCCCGTTAACTAGTTACTGTGTGGATGCTTACTAATCAATATGGTGGAGGGTGCTTCTTTGACTACCTTATACAGAGTCCATACAGTGTGAACCCCGTTAAAGCAAAGTATTGATTTTATTTGGGCTGCAGAGAGCTTATTCATGACGTATGCCAGCCTGTACGGATACTTTGATTAGGGGAAGTGTCCACGCCTCCCTTTATCACCGTCATGCGCACCAACGGGAGTATAGTACCTGGAACTTTGAATTATTTGCAAATATTAAGAGCCGATCAAATCCTACGGGCAGGTTTCCAGTATGACAAATTTATGAGTTTGTCTGTAAGCCTGAATATATAATAATTAGATTTTTTAGGCTCTGCAGTTGGCCATGGGACAAGCTCGTCGATCAATAGTAGCATGCATCAAAGGCGATATCATGTTGATCAGTGGGACCTGACGCTCGATTTGGCATGTGCGGGTCATGGCACAGGAAAACAGTTCAGGACTTGACCTCAGGATGAACCTCTGGGGAAGCCTTACTAGTAATGGTAGATTTCAAGCCTCATAGCTGTTGTATGTACGACGACTAGTATATACATTCTCACAAACAAGTTTGAGCTTGTATAACTACTACACAGTAAATGTCGTTCTCAGGCCCATATTTGCCACATTTGGTATGTCTTTCATAGTGTATGCAACTCCTCCTCAAGCTTTTCGATAGTCAAAAAAATGAAAGCAAGGCTCTGTACATCCACATGTGCCTCTGAACTCAACGGGTCATACGGAGATGGATTGAATCAGTCAATATTGATGCCAAGGGCAAGACAGTGCCAAGACCGTACTATTCCGGTACTCCTCGGGATGCCGAGCGGCCACTAAAATCCGGGCTCTGACCAATGGGAGCTTAAATGCTTATCTCTACTTCTTCCTCCTCTACCTGTCAGTACTAGTAGTATACGTACGTAGTACGGAGTACGTCGCAAGAAGAGGGAAGGAGGCAGGTACCCGGTCCATAGATGTGCAAGATCATCATGTATAATTTTGTATCTTTTTATAAAAAGAAAAAGAAAAAGAAAAAGAAAACGGCAGACTAGGGGAGGGTCCAGATGGGGGGTCCTTTAGGGCTTTGCTGCGTAGTATGATGGTGGAGACAGTGTTCATACTCCGGAGAACCACTACAGTAGTAGACTGTCCAACAGTAGTAACGGGCATCAATGATTCCATTGCTCTATACGACCTGATCTCAGATTTGGGAACGATGGTCTCTATCGATAACCGTGCAAGTTCGTAGTCAGTGACGGTAATAACAATGTGTGGAAGGTAGCCAGATGATAAGCCACCATGGAAAGTGATGATTGGCCCCCCAGGAGGTTTGATAACGAGCTGATACGAGGAATTCGAGCTAAAGCCAATGAGACTGACAGGCGATTTTTGACAAACAAGATGCTCTTTTTGGAGGGAGAATTCGACCCTGGAATTCAAGTTCAAATGAAGCCCATGATATTCCTATATCATTTGGATGACATGAACAGAGCGACAGAATCAAATGACATGAAGATCACTTACTCCACTCGCTTGATGGAAATGAACTACAGCCGATACAAGACTCGGGAATATTATTGATTTATTGTTTATCTTTTCGTTACTTATCTATCTATCTTGCTTTTGGTCAGGATAATATGGGGGAATCCGAGCTCCTGATTGGTCGTGACGGTTCCCTATCTCTGTACACGTCCAAAGGCTCCCGACCTACACTAAGAGCTTCCAATCCACCACTGGAGGGTTTTTCCATTGTCGGTACTACTACTGCTACTGCTGCTGCTGCTGCTAGTACTAGTCGTCCATACTCACCAATCAATCATTTCAGACTTTCCATGGAAACGTGCTTCTGTCCGAGATCGCTCCACAAGTCTCTCTTACCCACAGAGTATTAGAAAGATTACGGACAAGTGGTTAGCAAAAGGAAAATAAATCAATTCATTCATATTACCGAAGGACTATCTATCGGAAAGCTTCTTATCCACACTGTAAGTAATAGTCAGATGAGCACTGGCTCGTAATCCTTCCCATCTGTATCCACTTTCCTGTCTTCAAGGCAGGTCTTGGTCTGACTTCTTTGATATTAGATGATACCAATCAAGTGGGTGATGATAATCAAGGTGCATCCAATAGTGGATCAGGGCGTGTGTCGAGGCTGAAGTTTGTGACTGGTGTCGTCGACTTATTTATGACTCCTGTATCCTGTGTCCCTGTCTGTCATATTTTCGTTCTTATCGCCCCTACGCCACCTATCCTTCTCTCTCTCTCTCTCTCTCCCTCCCTCTTTCTGAGCAACCTGATTTTTATACCTGTCCGATTTCTAGAATTGATCCAACCGGTTGCCTACCGGTCCAGTGTTCCTTCGAGAATCCCATCCGCTCAACACATCTCATCGGACTGAATACTCGTTGTTCAGCGACAGCCACGGTGATCCACTCGAGCCTCACAGTCTCGGATTGTTTTGCGGTATTCGATCCGCAGGTAGCAATTCCCAATGGCAGAATACCCTGTAGCCTACAATGGGTCGGCGACCGGGACCGGAGGTGACTCTTTGACGGAAGATCTTAACATCTACTACAGCGTTGGTGCTCCCCGTCAACAGCCCTTACGAACGGGTCAACTAACTGTTTTAGTCTGGTGACATCGCATGGGTTATTGTTTCGACGGCTCTTGTCTTGTTGATGATTCCTGGAGTCGGGTATGGAACCCAGGGCCACGAAGTCCAGCCCTAACCAAACAATTGCCTTGCTGACCACACAAGATTCTTCTATTCCGGTCTTGCCCGTCGGAAGTCGGCACTTTCGCTACTATGGCTATCGATGATGTCTGTCGGAATAGTCTCCTTTCAGTGGTTCTTCTGGGGTTACTCTCTCGCTTTCTCTCATACTGCCGGAAAATATATCGGTGACTTGAACAACTTTGGGTTCAAAGGTGTCCTGGGTGCACCGTCTGTTGGTAGCGACAAGGTCCCGGATCTCTTGTTTGCTGTCTTCCAGGGCATGTTCGCATGTATTACGTGAGTCTCAGGAACGCCCATATCTTTTCCACCTATACCCATTATACTTACAACCAACTAGCGTGGCGCTCGCAGTTGGTGCTGTCGCAGAGCGTGGCCGCATGCTTCCCTGCATGGTTTTTAGCTTTGTATGGTCCACCATTATCTACGATCCTCTGGCATGCTGGACCTGGAACTCGAGCGGTTGGGTAGCAAACCTTGGTGGTCTTGATTTTGCGGGTGGTACACCCGTTCACATCGCCTCTGGTTGCACCGCATTGGCATACTCATTGATGCTTGGAAAGCGCCGCGGACACGGTACCCATGAGCTCAACTATCGCCCACACAATGTCACACATGTGGTTATCGGTACTGTATTCCTTTGGGTTGGGTGGTTTGGATTCAATGCCGGCTCCGCCTTGAGCGCCAACCTTCGTGCCGTCATGGCAGCCGTAGTTACCAACCTCGCCGCCGCCGTGGGTGGTGTTACCTGGTGTCTTCTGGACTACCGATTGGAGAGGAAATGGTCTACTGTTGGTTTCTGCTCCGGCGTGATAGCCGGCTTGGTGGCCATCACCCCCGCATCAGGCTTTGTCACTCCCTGGGCCTCTTTCATTTTCGGTGTCGTAGGAGCCGTCGCTTGCAACTATGCCACGAAACTCAAATACGTGATCAAGGTCGACGACGCGCTTGACATCTTCGCTGTCCACGGTATTGGAGGTCTGGTAGGCAACCTTCTGACTGGGCTTTTTGCTGCGTAAGATGACCCGTACCCTCCGTCCGTGTGTGCAACAGCTAACATAACCCCAGTGATTACATCGCTCACCTTGATGGCTCTACCACAATCGATGGCGGTTGGATCAACCACAACTACATCCAGCTAGCTTATCAGCTCGCCGACTCCGTTACTGGAATGGCATACTCTTTCTTCGGAAGCTGCATTATCCTCTTCATCATCAACTTGATCCCCGGTCTCAGCTTGCGTGCCCCCGAAGAAGACGAGATTATGGGCATTGACGACGCCGAGATTGGCGAGTTTGCTGTAAGTCACTCCTTGACTAGACTAACCATCCAATGACAACTAACTGACATGAAAATAGTATGACTACGTCGAAATTACCCGCGACGTGATCAGTGCCGCCAACAGTGAGAACGGCGAAGCTGCTTCCAAGCGTAGCTTGACTCCAACAGGCAACGAGACAACCATAGAGACCAAAGCTTAACCCATTTCTTGTCTATGAGTTGAGCTTGATATCTTTTGCTACACGTTTCTTTTCTTTACATTAATCATAGTATCATCGTGCAAGGTCGCAGGGTAGTTGTCACCTTGACCGCCCACCACGATACCTTTGTATATACTTATGCACCCATTCATTCTTTCCAAGATTTCCTTTCTGTCATTTTCATTCACTTCTCACTTGATCATCGGAAAAGCAGTACATGTCATTACTGTTTTGTCTCTGATGCTTCTATTCGACCATCTTCCTTTCTCTTGATCCCCATTCTTTGCTTTCTTTGCAGATACCCTTCTCTACCCTGATATTGACTTACATATTCATTTACTTTCTATTCCATGAAGTTTCCCTATTTATTTTCTATTTTCTTCGGTATAAACTTCAGAATAACGGTCCCAAAACAGCACCCAACCCCGAATCAATGAAACCTCAACTTTCTACTAAGTATATAAAACATAATGAAACCTACACAGACCATACCTCCACCAGAAAACGAAACCAATCCCACAAAGTAGAAGTAGAAATATATTCCATAATATAGCCCTCTTTCCTAGGGTTTACACATAACATAAGCACTTAGTGCCCCACACTTAAAAATATCTAGGCACGTCTCAAACATGGACCGGCTCTAGGACACGCCCCAGACACTTACCATCCCGAAGCACTCCAAAGCAACCATGAAGCGCGCAACATCACCATATCAAGTATATAAAAGTATCTTTCTCGAAAACTGTCTATGCTATACCTAGACTAAAGCACTAGAATATATTAAAAGCATCTATCTTTCCCAGGACTATCTCGCAACCAACCTCCAATTTCATAGGAATGAACTATAGTGATATGTCTTTTCATGGGGGCATAGGTATTTGCATTAGTATCCTTCCTTTTATTAACTATGTCTGCCGTTACGACCGTCAATGAGTTTGGTGTATGGTTACTAGTTTGAAGCCTACTACGGCTTATGTCAGAGCCGGGGGTTTATGATACTCATAAAGATCTCGATTAAATAAAGAAGGTTTCATTTCAAGGTCTAAAGAGGTTGAGGTAGAGTATCTTGAAAGACTTGGAAAATTCATTCTTGGTACAGAAAACAAAAAGACACAAAACATTGCTCTAGTCTATCCAGTATCAGCCACCATGCTGATGCCCGTGCGGTATCTACTTTATCAAACAGACAAAACGCAAAACGCAAATTTCAAAACTTGAAAAGAAACAACTTTCCACATCTTCGATTCCCATGTCTAGCCTTATCCCGATCGCCATCAAAATGCTAGTGGAGCTTAAGAAGAAGGCTCAGCGGAAGGCGTAGACGAAGAGGAGGCAGAGGGAGAGGGAGAAGCCGAGGGAGAAGCAGAAGGAGACGAAGAAGGAGAAGGAGGGGTGAAGACGATGTTTCCATTGAAGTGGCACTTCTTTCCATTATCGGTGCCATTCACATTGGAACAATTCCAGTTGGTGTCCTCGGCGGCATCATCAACGGTAAGAGAGACTTTCGAGGTGCTGTTTTCCCGCTGCACCTGCAAGGTGAAGGTGGAGATGTCGTCCACGCCGTCTGGGAACTGGACCAAATACGCACCGTCGCTGGTGCGAGCGTTTGAGGGAGGGTTTCCGGGACGTTCCCTAGCCATGTATGTTAGCTTGGTCGTTGACCGGAGAGGAGGTGGGGGAGAAGGAGCGTACCAGAGCACGTTGGCATCGATAGGTGCCTTGTTGTAGTTAGGGTCACTGAAGCTGAAGGTGACAAATCCCTGCTGGTCGTTCTGAGAGGCAGAAAAGCCGCTGATGGCGACAGCTTTCTGGGCTCGCTTGCCAGGCACGGCCAGCGCGGTGCCGGCAGCCAGGAGGAGGGTGCCGATAGTGGTGGCCTTCATCTTGTTCGATGATTGAGTCTATCAAATGAAGAGGAAGTAGATTATGGAGAGTCAGGAGTAGTTTAGTGATTGAGTGGTTGACAATTGAGTTGGATTGTTGAGGACGATTATATTCAGGATGAGGATTAGCGAGCTTTTATATCCCGGTGATCCCTTGATTACAATCTTCACGGTAGCGGCAGAATATAGATGGTGAGATGGGCACTGCTGCGCTCAGCCCACATGCTGTCTCAGCATGCATATACTAATTCCAAGCTCGAGCGGCTGTGGCTGAATCTCGACACTTCCCTCAGGCCTCCCAGACAGTAAGACGGGTCATCCCCGACCGTGTCCAACGACGATCCCACAGGTACAGTAGCCCTAACACAGTATAGGTTAGGCCGATTTGAAGCTTTGTGGATGCGTTAACTTTGGCGTCTCACCCTGCAGCCCAGGCTAAACTCCAGACGAAAATAAGCATCCTTAATATAGCAACTATGCTTGAATGGGATGATGTAAGATGATGGAAGAGAATCCAGTGTCTGACTGGGGACTTGTGGCCCTTTTGCCCAGTTGTTGTCAACCTCGTTGAAATAGCTCACCATCGCACTATCTGTACTTAAAGTGACCATTTGGGTGATTATTAGTCGGGAATAAGTCTAGAATATTGAATAAATAGCATTGAATTGTTCTTCGGTAAATATGGCTCGGCTAAGATGGTCGTCAGCTTCGTCTAGATAAATGGGGCCAGAATGGACTAGAGTAGAGTAAGCATAAATCTTACCGAGTTTCCAGAGGAGGGAAAATAAATTATCCATGTGTTCCTGCATTACTCTGAGAATCAATACTAAAGACCCCTTCTTCAGCTCTAAAGGAAACCGATGTTGTGGCAAGAAGTCATGGCACCTTCTTACATTATTTGTATCGTTTGATTCCTCCCTAATATGGCGTTTGACTCAATACGTTTCGTTGAACAAGAACGATAATTCTAAGGGATACACATATATACATCTTTCTGACTTCCTCGATAGATTTGGGATATCATATTTACGTTGGGCGCGATAGATATTTCAAAGAATAATTCCTACAACGTTTTGACAATGACAATTCATGTAACAGTAATATTCAGCTACAATACGGCGTATATCTCAATGATTTGTAATTTAAGACCATATTCTTTTCAAGACTTCAGGCTAATCGCCACCACTAGAATTTCATTGAGCTCAAATTGGCAGAGAGATATTCCCTAACACCTTCAACTCCGGGATACTCAGCACAATCCCAGATAATTGAAGAGCACCACCGAATCAGGCCCAAAACGGCAACAATACAACCCGACTGGGAAAGGGTTCCATTTTAGGAATTGGAAAAGGTACAAACTAATCCCAATCCAGTACTACAAAAGAGAGCACGGTTCTAACTAGATCAGCCCTAAGAACCCCGCATGCTCAACATTACAAAGCAATCTACTTCGTATCCTTGATGATTCGGAATCGTATACTCAAGATGCGAGTGATTAGTAAACTACTAAGTTTCTGATATAGTTATAAAAGCTGAAGAATCCGGTTCCCAGTACTACTACTAATAATCTTAAACCATACCATCTCAACCCTCGTCGAGCTACCATATATATAGTCCACCCCTCATACACCAAAACAACAAGAAACAAAAGAATAGAACCACCATGCCCTACCCACTGAGATCTCTCGAGCAAAAAACCCCTGTAACCCCCATCGGTTACGGGGCAATGTCCCTCAGCGCCTATTACACCAACACACCCGAACCGGACTCCAAGCGCCTCGCCTTCTTAGACCACGTCTACGCCACGGGGCAGCGCTTATGGGATACAGCGAACAACTACGGTGACAATGAGGAACTAATTGGCAAGTGGCTGGCGCTGAATCCCGACAAACGAAAAGATATAGTCCTGGCGACTAAGTTCGGACAGGTGGGTAGCGGACCGGGGAGAAATGATGCAGAGTATGCGCGAGAGTGTTGTGAGAGGAGTCTGGAGAAACTTCAGACGAGTTATATCGATTTATTCTATGTGCATCGGGTTGATACGGCGGTTCCTATTGAAAAGACCGTGGAGGGGCTGGTGGGACTGGTACGGTGGGTTTCGCATTTCTCTTCCCTTTTCGGGGGAGATGTTGATTGGTATTAATGTTTTACTATAGAGAAGGGAAGATTCGCCATATTGGTCTTTCGGAGGTGTCGCCTCAGACGCTTCGAAGAGCTCACGCTGTGCACCCCATTGCCGCAGTCCAGATGGAATACAGTCTTTTTGCGTTGGACGTTGAAAAGCCCGAGACTGACCTCCTGAACACCACGAAGGAACTCGGCGTCGCACTTGTGGCATATTCACCTCTAAGTCGGGGTCTATTGTCCGGCCGGTTTAAGAGTCCTGATGACCTAGAAGAGGGTGATTTTCGAAAGGGAATACCACGTTTCTTTCCAGAGAATTTCCACAAGAACCTAGAGCTGGCGGAGAAATTGCGTGCCATTGCTGTCCAGAAAGGCATAACGGTAGGCCAGTTGGCGCTGGCATGGTTGTTAGCGCAAGGTGATAATGTCATTCCCATTCCAGGGACAAAGAGTATCGACTACTACAATGAGAATATGGGGGCATTGGAGGTGGAGTTGAGTATGGAAGATATGCGTGAGATTCGAGCAGCAGCGGAAAAAGCTGATGTCAGGGGCCATCGATACGCAGTGGAGACGTCTCCGAACTCTTATTTTGCAGATACGCCTCCATTGGAATGAGTGGTGGGATTAAAAAAAAGAGAATAGATAGTTGATTATGTTGGGACTAGGGCTGTACAAAATATTGCACCAGTTGATTGCTTTTGAACTATGTGCTGTTTGATTTCAATAGTCTCAAGGGCTCTACAGGCCTTTCGAAATTAAGAACAGGAAAGTTATTAAAAACGCTCGGACAAAATAATGTAATGACCAAGACCCGTGAACCAGGCCAGAGCCAGAGAACATGGACTTATCAAGGGTATTGCTGTCAGATCTCAATCCGAGTCTTCAGTGACTGGAAGCTATTTACTCCTCGTGCTCAAGGGGCTCCTCCTCGAGGCTGCAAGCTGATTAACACAAATACTTAAGAGTAGGGCCAACGGGGATCACTTACTATTCCTCCTCACCCTCGGAGATGGAGGCGTCCTGGTACTGCTGGTACTCAGAGACAAGGTCGTTCATGTTGCTCTCAGCCTCAGTGAACTCCATCTCGTCCATACCCTCACCAGTGTACCAATGCAAGAAAGCCTTGCGACGGAACATAGCAGTGAACTGGTCGCCGACACGCTTGAAGAGCTCCTGGATGGAGGTGGAGTTTCCGATGAAAGTGGAGGACATCTTGAGACCACGGGGAGGAATGGAGCACAGGGCGGTCTGGATGTTGTTGGGGATCCACTCAACGAAATAGGTCTGGTTCTTGCTCTGGATGTTGCGCATCTGGTCCTCAACCTCCTTCATGGAGACCTTTCCACGGCTATAGAAGGGTCAGTTTTAGAACAAAAGAGGGTATAACAAATAGAAAACAGGGGTCACATACAAGATGGCAGAGCAGGTGAGGTAACGACCGTTACGGAAGTCAGAAGCAGCCATCATGTTCTTGGGGTCGAACATCTGCTGGGTCAACTCAGGAACGGAGACGGCACGGAAAGAGTGGGCGCCGCGGCTGGTCAGAGGAGCGAAGCCAACCATGAAGAAGTGGAGACGAGGGAAAGGAACCATGTTGACGGCCAACTTGCGAAGATCAGAGTTGAGCTGACCGGGGAAACGGAGACAGGTGGTCACGCCGGACATGACAGCAGAGACCAGGTGGTTCAGGTCACCGTAAGAGGGGTTGGAGAGCTTGAGGGTGCGCATGCAGATGTCATACAGAGCCTCGTTGTCGATACAGAAGGTCTCGTCGGAGTGCTCGACAAGCTGGTGGACGGAAAGGGTGGCGTTGTAAGGCTCAACAACGGTGTCAGAGACCTTAGGGGAGGGGACAACAGAGAAGGTGGCCATCATACGGTCGGGGAACTCCTCACGGATCTTGGAGATCAGTAGAGTACCCATACCGGCACCGGTACCACCACCGAGGGAGTGGGTGATCTGGAAGCCCTGGAGGCAGTCGCAACCCTCAGCCTCGCGACGGACAACATCGACAACCTGGTCAACCAATTCGGCACCCTCGGTGTAGTGACCCTTGGCCCAGTTGTTACCAGCACCGGACTGGCCGAAAACGAAGTTGTCGGGACGGAACAGCTGACCGAAGGGACCGGCACGGACGGCGTCCATGGTACCGGGCTCAAGATCGACGAGGACGGCACGAGGGACATACTTGTTTCCGCTGGCCTGGAGAAGCGGTCAGGACTTGCAAAGCGTTTTCATAGAGGCTGAAAAATTTGAGGTACGCACCTCGTTGAAGTAGACGTTCATACGCTCCAGCTGGAGATCAGAGGAGCCATTGTAACTATCCTTCCCGTCAGACCCATTCCAACTCTTCCAATGCCATCTGCTCGTCGTTCGTTCGAGGTGTACACGGACTGTACTTACACACCGGAGCCGTCAAGGCCGTGCTCGCCAGAGATGGTCTGCCTGCAAGGATGTTAGCAAACGCAATAGGGCACATCCGAGTTCATGCTTCTGTGAAGTTCCTTGGTCCAAAGCATATTAACTCGAAGGCATCGAGACATACCAGAAAGCGGCACCTATTTGGTTACCCTATCACGAATATCACGTTTAGTATCCGTCGCCATGGTCCTTCTAGACATCAAATCATAGTCGAACTTACACACTGGCCGGTCTGAAGGTGAACCTATAGCATGAAACAAACTCCGTCAGTAAACTTGAATCATTGGAGAACGGGTGGGGTCCCTATCAGCAGGGGGGGGGGGGGGGGTTATCCCCGAAAAACGCGTCTGAAGAGGGGAACCGGGGGGGTAGGGGAGCAACATACGATCTCACGCATTGTGGAAGGAATATTGGCGGTGTTGGTAGGATAGGGTGGATTTGAAAGAGGCGAAGAGGTGGTTGGCGAAGGGTTGTTGGATAGACTGGGGGAGACAGTCGACGGGGAGTAGGTAAGAGAAAGAGGAGAAGAGAGAAGGAGGAAAGATGGACTTGTAGTTGAGCGGTGAGGAACGTCAAGTTGTTCGTTGTGTGGGCGTCAGGGGATCAACAAGTCAACATTGGCTTAGTTTATTTTTTGGGCAGGTAAATAGGGGCTCTTCCCCTATTCAGGTTAGCGCTGTCACGAGACTGCAGGAGCGAACCACAATTGAGTTGGCGGGTTCAAGCCACTGGTCATCCACTAGTGGATTAGCAGTAGTATATACCAGTAGTACGCCTGTAAAAATAGTTCGATTCGGATCTTGTCATGCCAGACACCACCAACAACATATGGATCGATCGCGAATTAAATACAATTCTACATATCCCAGAGTAGGTATAATACACGAAGCTTTCTGGAAATGAACTCCGCAGCTCAGTACTGGTGGAGATCCTCAACGGTTCGCACACAGTTCTGGAGTAGGTTCCTTAAGCTAGAGGTGACATAGCACAACTGCCACAAGATCGCCCGAGTCCCTCATTTGGCCGTGTTCTCCACAGTATGAGAGCTCTCGAGCCAAGTGCCAAATTCATCCAATCGCTGCCTCTCTTCCTCATCCTCATCGGCATCAAGTCCCTTCTCCGCCAAGTCCTCAAGAGCCGCTCGTTTCTCGTTAGTCTTCTTAAATCGCTCGCTACCATCGGAAATGTAAGCCTCAACGCGGGTACCGGCGAAAAACCGGCCGTCCATAAGCTGTAAAGCACGATCGTTAGCACCTACCAGACCAGTATTTCCTTGTCCCTGAAGGACACTTGAGTCTATATGCACATACCTTTACACAGTTTCTTGCAGCTTCTGGATCTTGGAACTTGACACTAACCACTCCATCGGTTTCCTTATCGTAAAGGACTACGTTCGTCACTTCTCCCAGGTTGGAACACTCATCACGTATGTCCTCCTTGATGTCAAGGATGGCTGCTGGGTCATCCTAATGACATTGTCAGTCGATGTAAGCAGGATACGAAAAGAATAAAGAGAAAGGAAAAAAAGGCCCATACATCAAGTTCTTTCAGAGTGAACATATGCTTCAAGATGACAACTTTTTCAAACTTAGAGTTGGTCTCTGGTAAAGCAGATGGTTCGTCATCATCCCAATCGGCAAGTTTGCTGTTCCACCACATTAGCAAGTCTCTCCTACCAAACCACCATTCATACTTGTAGTCCCATACTTATTTAATCTCTGGGTTCTTTGAATGATCTTTCTCTTATCCTTCGCGCTGGTCTTGGCCGGTGCCTCTTGTTGGCTTTTGTAAGAGAAATCTGCAGGTTGGACCCGCATAGGCCCCTGCGGCCCTGTTACACCTAATCTGAAATCCGAGTCATCCAGCATCTGGATTGCAAGGTTGACAGATTCTGGGCGAAAGAACACGACGAGAGCTTCACCCTTGAATTTTCCATCGTCGTCCATGTACATCTTAATCCGTGGGCGGCCGCTGTCAATTTCCTCGGCGATGACGCCACACTTAGAAAAGACATATCTGATTTCTTCGAAGTCAGCGTCAAGAGGAATGGACGTGACATAGACCGCTGTGTTAACACGCGGTTTCTTCGATTTTTGGCCATTCCCCTACGTAGAAACCACCAATGTTAGTCTCACGGGCTTGCGACATGACACACTAAAGATGAATACCCCAACTTACCTCATCTTTTGTCGCTTGCTGCTTGCGTTTCTTCTTGAGTTGCGATGCCGTGACTTCGTCATTGTCATCTACGCCCTGAACTTTATAGGCTTCTTGTTGTTGTCGGAGCAGTTGTTCATCTACCTGGAGAATACCCACGGGCGCGCAAAAGCGGCGCCCACCACGAGATCAGTTTCACGAACCATGCAAAGTCCTTGCAGTCATAGCCATCCCAGCATATTTGCAACGGAAGAAGGTTCTTAGGCGCTTTCACGCGCAGGCGCAATAGAAAACAACAGCAGAGCAGGATTTCAACAGCCGGGAAAACACAACAGGAATCACCAGCTGGAGAGAAAGCGCGCACACACCGTCGGAATCCATCGCTTCAAAGCCGTATCGTATTCAAACTCCTGGCCATCTTCTGTTTCCAAAATGAATTTGTCGTCTAGTTTCGAGAAGGAAATGCGCGGGTCGCTGTCGAATTCGGAAGGATCCTGAGGGAAGTTGCTCAGGGCACCCTCGGGACTGGGGGATGCCATAGCGGCGAAGACGGGTGCAGGATTACTGGAACGCTGGAAAGTAAATGAACAAAGGGTCTATATGGATAATCAAATGATCAAGGAAGACAGACAGTAGATCGAGGTTCGGGGTTGGTGGGGGGAACTTTGGTACGCAGGATTGCTACTACACAGTAGTAAGCACGGAGAGTGACGATTAATACCATACCTACTACTAGTACTACTTCGCCAGTGGCATGAGCTGCTGTCATGCTCTCCCATTGGCTGGTATTACAATTTCATTGCTTACTAATTGATTACCAAAAAGTGGCCTTAGGCCGCCTACCTTGATTGGCAACAATTTAACCCTTATTAGCCCCAACGTAATCTGCTTGTCATTGTTTAGAACCCAGATAAAACTCGGCGGGCATCCTTTAATTACAGGAAAGCCTATTGCAATGGGCTCAAGTCATATACCGTGTACTCGAGGTGACTGTCACGTGAATGACTACCTCGTAAGTACACGTACAGCTCAGTAGTACGGTGACTTCGACACAGTTTCTAGACCTCATACAAAGAACCAAGCGCCATCATATGCGGGGCATAGGTGTGACTTGAATAGAAGCTATGATCGGTGCCCGAACATTCTCACGATGACCTGGGAGTAAGCACATCACTAAGTTGGCCTAGGCCACGTACCTAGTACCGCTTTCAGTTGCATGCATACGGTGTGTAAATTGAAAAAAGATCCGACCCATAGCCCTACGGTAGCTACTACTAACTCCTTGAACACGAATGTACCAAGGATAGCAAATAAAATGAATTACACGTAGAGAACCTCTTGCCCTCTGCTCTCATATTTTAGACCTTTATTATTGATTCACCCGGTTGTACATATACTCGCGCACTGACTGGGCAACCCCCCTTGCATCATGGTTCAGTGCCACTTCCTACCTAACCCCACCTTGATTCGAACAACCATCAACGTTAACCATCAACCAATATGTCCGAGAACTTTGATTTAGATAAAGACCTTGAGGTATCAGGCATTGTCGTTGCGGGGCACATCAGTGACAAACTCGTTTCGGATGTTCAGCAGGAGTTGGAGAAGAAACGGGATACTATACAACAACGGAGCCGACAGATTCAGTTACACTGGAACGCCGAATGCGATGCTGTGATGTTCTATTTTGACATTGTAAGAGAGTGTAGGGCACTGCCAGCAGCTAGATCTAACTCCTGCTTCAGGTAATTAAGCCGTCCATCGCAATTCTAGAAGACAGGCCATGCTTGAGCCGATGGTTCGTTCAATATCATGATCGCCCGAAGGGAACGTCGATTTACAAACCCCGAGTCGAGAAAGGCACTTACAACGTCCTGATCGTCATTGAACCGGGGGCTGGCTTTCCCCGGTTCTATGAGGGCTCGCATGTCGAGAGCGAGAATGAGATGATAGCACCCGCCGTTAGTACCTATGCTGTGGAAGTCCCTCAGCAAAAAGGAGCGGTGGTTGTATTTGATGCAACGCTAGGGCGTCGAGACTCTGCAGTGGAGGGTATTGGAGCGTCCTGCATCATGTTGGTATATTGAGCCGTGCCAACTGCGGCCGCAGAATAGAAAACTATTTTCTGAAACACACTGTATTTACATTCATATACCTACAGAAATATCGCAATAGAAAAAAACCAAGACTCAGGCCCAGGCTGTCCCACAATTAGGAGGGCCCCTCAAAACTGATTAAGGTAATACAGCATACAATCACGGCGTAGGGTGGCTACAGATGAGCTTGAGGACAATCCCAGACCGGCGTGATGTATTATTCTGTTCTATACACTGGAACCTGCTGCCAACCCATGTTTTCTGACTGCACTGCGAGTATGACCCCTGAAACCAGTCATGACCATAGGAAAACATGGCTTCCCATTCTTTGATACACAAGGGGAAGAGGTTGGTAGGACAATGGGGTGAAATACCCAATATTCGACTCCATCAGCCAACTAAAAGTATTCTCATGTTTGAAGTGCAGTACTTTCATGAAATGTAAGGGGTCTGTTTATTGCCAAACATCCGAAACTGGACAATGTGTTCGGACAACCGAGACCAGCATCCTCAAAGAAGATTGAGGATGCGAAATCTTCCTGCGTCTTGAGTCCCATCTGCGGTTTCTTTCTCGATAGGGGAATATTGCAAAGATCTTCCGTTGGCAGGTTGATAGTGGGTAGAGCATTCGGGTACAGAGAGAATGAACACAGCTGCTTAAGAGCTAGGACTCACACGTGCGGTTATGCCATTTAATTCGGGGATAGCTTAATTCCTGAGTTCAAGTTCCCTGACTAAGGGCGATTTGCTATGATTCAGATATAACCCAATAGCCATGAGGTTTTATGTCAGGGGTGTATTACTGGTTCATGCCCTAGCCCCGTCATACCCCTGGAAAGCATGTTGGTGTCTACCTGGCGCGCAACTTAATATAAACTGCAAATCATGCACAGTCGATGAATCAAACTCTTCATAATTTCTTCGCAAGCATCTATTCATAATTGTGGATGGGGAAACATATGTATATGCCTTCCATTGTTGTGTGCCGATTTTGTAAAAGCGGCAGCACTTATTATGGGAAATGACAAGTTGCAACAACCAACCAACAGAGAATAGCACCTTTGCGTAATATCTAGAATATCAGTCAGAATTTATGCCACAAAGCTATCCACATTATTTCTACTGCTTATGAAAAAAATTCTACGGTTAGTTTAATGATGTCACTATTTGGGAAGCAAGGTAATAGTCTCGACGAACTTCTCAACCGACCACGCCCATCAGCCTGGCAGCAGTTTATGAAGCAGCCATGCATCTTTCTCGCGCGCAAGCTTTACACTTGGCAGAGCACAATCGCTGCCCAGCCAGTCAAAGACCCTGTCTCAATCGTATGCATCTCCGATACACATAATTCCCAACCTTCTCTTCCGGACGGCGACATTCTTATCCACGCAGGGGACCTGACTCAATCAGGGTCATTGAAAGAACTACAAGTGACACTGAACTGGCTACGCGCACAGCCGCATGCAACGAAGATAGTCATCGCTGGAAATCATGACCTATGTCTTGGTTGGGATATTAACCGTCTAAAAGCGGAGGACGAAACTCCCGACTGGGGAGATATAGTCTATCTCCAAGACTCAGAAGTGTCCATCACCTGTAACAATGGCCGTCATCTAAATATTTACGGCAGCCCCTACTCACCACGTCACGGTAACTGGACTTTCCAGTATTCTCGTTCTGAGGACTTCTGGGGCGGCAGGGTACCAGCTAACATCGACATACTCATAACACACACCCCACCACGCGCCCATCTAGACTTGCTCAATCTCGGCTGTACATATTTATTGCGCACGCTCTGGCGTGTTCGTCCCCGCTTGCATGTCTTTGGACATGTACATGAAGGCGCTGGGACCGAGTGGCTGCAGTTCGATGCGCTGCAAAGTGCGTATGAACGCACTGTTGTCGCTGGAGGCGGTATATGGAATGTTATCTATACGATGAAAGAGTTTGTGGGGAATTGCTTTCGTCCTACCACCGAAGCTAAGTGTCTACTTGTGAACGCATCCATCGTGGGTGGTCTCCGGGATCACGAGCGCCGACAGCCTGTCAAACTGTTCATTTAGTATATGTCAAACGGATTCCACGAGTAACTATGTGCCAAACCGTTCCATTTGAAACTTTCTTGGACGGTTGTCCCTCGACCATTCTTTACACGAACAGTACATGGGGCTGCTCTACTATGATATTCATCACCAAGAACTGCTTACTCTTAACATCCCCATCGGCACCTCTCCAGAGACATCCGTCTCACCAACGTCTGCTCCAACCTAGGCACCACCTCAACCTGGCCCGGTTCAATTTCAGAAACACTACCTCTCGATACCTCAGCTCTATCGCCATCACCTCATTTATGATGGCTGGGCTAACCCGTGGGAGCCCACGTCAAACCAGTCAATCAAACGCTACCCCTAGTTAAAGCGGAAGAGCAGCTAAAACAGTATATCGTACAAGGTGAGGATCCTTAGGATCAAGAATTCCGGACACCGTTCAGGACTGCTGGTTGAAGAACTCTATCTTTGTCCGCAAACCTTGGATGAATCCAATGACAAGGTACTCGTAGATGCGGACGCACTTTGAAGATCGAGACCGCGGAATTGCCCGTGGAAGAAAGAAATACGTTCTATGGCTGGAGACCTATTTGAGGGACAACATGTGATTTGTGGAGGAAAGACGTCAAATGATGTTTCCTTTGGGTTTATTATCGCTTTACTAAGAATGCTTGTATTGTTGTGCCCTCCAGTGTATTGGTAAATGCAAATTAGGGATACAAGTTTGGTCTCGGGAAGAACAAGGTCGGGCTCAAGGGTCAAGGCGCGACTCAACAATTCTTTGGGCTTGAATAATAGGACAACTAAGGATCCTATATCTCGATATTATGGAGTCTTCAAGTGCTTTTGGAATATAGTAAAGTAAACCTGTTAAGTACCTTAGTTCATATCGCTCAAATTGCACGACGAATTTGGCGTAGATTTTCTCGTAAAACGAAATTATCCCCTTTCTCTCACTAGCCCCGCCATATCATACTACAGTAGATCTAGCTTTGCAAATAACGCGACAAAGAACGGCTTTTCTCGCAATAGTAGCGCATATTGTCCATGCCCATACTTAAAAAAAGGGACATTGACCGGTTCGTGTACCTTTCAAGCCCTGGGCGTACTCCTCCAGGGATGCTCGACCCTTGCCTTCGAAGTACTTGGGTCCTACATCAGGTGTATAGTAGCCCCGGGGGTAATACTTATCACCTTCGTCGCCTGGAAGAGGCCGACCCATAGCCCAGGTAAGCCAAGCGACAGGGCCCCAGCGGTTCCAGAAAGTAGGCGCGACGTAATAGGGCGCCGCATCCCACTGGGTGATGAAAATGCGATCATTCTGGTCCGGATGCTCGGTGAAGGCAGTGAAACGGAGGAAATAAGGTCGGGGGAGCGACAGGTAACGCAACACAAAGCGGCGAACGGACAGGAGCGACGAGAACAGTTTAGCATATGATGCCGGGGGAGGGTCATACCTAGGTCCAGGGTTAATCGTTGCACGAGCGACTACCTTCGGGTTATACTTACAACATCGCGCGTCGTAGGCGGTCATCCATCATGAACGAAACGAAGTGCAGTCCGATCTGCTGGAACGGCTTCGGGACCATGTACAGTAGCACGGCCGTAGTCTGATCCGCGGTCTCCCGGTTCGTGGCATGGGGAACCATGTGCTTAGCTTCGTACGCTTCACTCCAGGTGGTCATCTCCTCTAGCCACTGGAGGCCATCGCGGAATCCCGTCTTATGCGACGGAAAGGCCTCGTAACCGATTGCGAGACCATCGCCGACGCTCTTCCAGAATGTGCCGATAGCACACTTCTCGAGGTCGGTCAGATTTCGCCACTCGAACATTTCGATGAACCGTATGGGTACGAGAGCAAACAAGCTAAGCGTGTAGAGCATATCATCCTCGGATATCTTTCCCGAGGTGCGATAGCCATTGTGGAGCCAGCGGGTTCGAGCGATCGCAGTGATAGTACGTTTAGAAGATGGGGCGTTGCCCATGAATTCCTGAACCAAGGCGCTTGTGTCTGCGTAACGCTTGTAAGATGTCTCCGGATTAGAGAATTGGCTGGTCTTGGTGAGCAGCCCGGAGATGGTGGGGATTCCGTAGGTCTTCACTGGGTCAATTTAGGTTACCAGACAGTCCACAAAAAAGTATAAGAACTCAATCAGGTGGAAAAAGGAGCCGAACCCTGAAGAGAGCAAATTGCAGAGCTTTAATATAGATAAAGGGAAATTCCAGCTGCAAAAGCACTTTCTGGATTTCCCAGGCCTCGTCGTCGGTCATTTTAGCCAGGGATGCCCGGTTGGGGTACTTGTACTTTTGGTGTAGCCATTGTACCCGGCGAAATCGGAGCAAGGAGACCAGTAATGGATATGCTATCAGGATTGCGAGGGCATATGGAAGAAGCTGGCGAGGTCCAATGTCTAGAATTGCTTGCGGGACTGAATTGTTGATGCCAGCTGTGATTGCTTGGCTCTCATTCCCCATCGCTTCGCCAGACGTCAACAAACTTGAGTATGCTGTGGAGTCTGTATTTAATTCAACAGTCTGACCGGGGGGAAATTAACATGCACACCGGAAATCATAAGCTTCAAGTCGCAACAACCCGGTTCAGATGGTGAGCACTAGACCTAGTTAAATATGATCTCCTGGGCAAGGGATGCGGAGTCAGCAAAGAACGATCACAGGATCTCTAGAATTAACTCGTGTTCAGCTCGCCAAGAGCTTAGCTTGACAAAATCGAACCCGTGCATAATTACTTCTCCATAGTAGTTCATCCATACTACTATGCATGAATAAAGTACGGGGTTCAATATAAAGAGTAATCTACTATTAGTCCATATTAAATTTATAGTATTAGTGTTTCAAGCCGAGGCCCTACCCCGAGGACTAAGTTATAAATTTGATTTAAGGGCTATTTATTCCTCATTACCAAGAGCTTCGATGGTCGTTTCCCCACAACCTAAATATTCCTGCCGAGTATCGAAGGACCTCGGGTATGAACACATGAGAGAGGGGAAGCATAACTTTATGTAGATCGTTGCATTCAGAGCATATACTAGTGTATAATAGCAATAAACTCCCTGCTGATATCTTGTGCCCTAACCTGGGCACCTGATTCAACTATCCACTTTTAGACTAGTTTGATTTATCATCGCTCGCCACGGTCTCTTTTTGGTTGCTTACGGTCCAATTCTAAATTACATCACATACCTTCATCTCTTTTTAATGAATTGAATCACCAGAGCTCCACGCACGTCGAAGGGTCTATGCGTCACTCTTCACTGAGTGAAAGTTCATATGGTCTTTTTTACTAAAAATAGTCAAGTCCACAAGAAAACGTCCTTATCAACTCATGAGTCATGAGACAAAGAGACAGAGATATACTATGGGGTGATACGAAGTAACACATAGTTCCTTCTTATAAGCAATGCAATTAGAACACATCGTTTCTATCTCCCATTCTTATTATATAAGAAGCAAATATTCTATGCCTTGCAAAACTCCGTCTATTGCCATAGCGAAAAGACAAGCTTCTAACGTGCAGCTTCAGCTTAGTCTATGGTGCATTGTGTGCGAGCATGACCAGTCATACGTCCGTACGTACAGAGTATATTGATTGGCGGTCTTACTTCTTAAAGCCATTCGAGCCATCCCATGCAAAGTGGCTATCCAAGGTCTCTAAAGCAAAACACCACATGTATAACCGGTGGCTCCAATCTCAGACAGATAGGTCACCATGAACGTATATGGATGGCATCTCATGGAAGCAAAATATTTCTTTCACCGTCCAATTACTCTCAACTCCAACATTCTCAGCGGAGGGAAAGCAAGGGTCGTGAAACCGAAGCCGAGCCAGATTCCTAAGTCACAGCCTCCTGTGACTGCTTGCCCAATCGGCCCCGTATAGTACACTTGGTCCTATAAGGAAAAAGGGAATGAGTTAGCACTGGCCTCAAGCGGATGAATCAGGGATATACTGTACCATCCCTACAATTGCCCCCGCCCAGCCAACCAGGAAAGCTAAAGCAGCAGCAACCCCTACCGGCAACTTCTGTCGACAGTTCCACGCGGACCAGTCATAGCCTTGGCTACGTCGAAAGAGAAAGTCCTCCTCCACAACAATAGTAAACCAGATGATGATCCAATAACCAATCAGTGGAAGGAAGCTCTTGAAAATTTCGTATAGGAAATCTCGTCCACCAATCGCGCATGCCGTGTATATCACTGTCGTAGTAACAGTGAAGACAGGACGTGGGATTTTCGACCATACATTCCCGAGCATCTGGAAATTCATAGCCATTGAATAGGAACCAGGCGCATTACTGGAGACCACCGTCACGACATTGATGAACGCGCAGAATTTGCCAAAGCCTCCAAGTCTGCCATAACCAGCCATCAATAGACTCGCCGGCGTACCATCATAAATTTCAGCCCACTTGGGGTTTTTCGCCACTCCACTTCCTAGACCAACTCCAAGGAGAAGAGTGATGATCATCGCCAAGCATCCTCCCATCATGGTCATTGACCATGTTTTCCATCGCTTAATAGTCGGCGGATAGTAGACATAGTAGTCTGCAGCTAACGGTGCCCATGCGAGGGATACAGACACACAAAGAGAGAAGAATGCCAGACGTTTGGCATTGACTTCGTCTGATGATCCAACCGATGAACTTTCGAAATCAAACTGCGGTCCTGCCGATCCAGTGATGATGCAGAGCACCAATAACTGCGGGAACCAAGCATATCTGCAGGGTTCACATTGCTGAGTTAGTTCCAGAGAAGCTGACAGAGGCAGACACCAAAGCATGGTTCATACCTCTCATAATATTGGAAGATCTGCATTCCAAATGTAGCCATCACCAAGCTTGCAAGCGCGACAATAATAATGCCAACGACGACGGATACGGCTCCACCTGATATTTTTGAGAGTAATTGCCCGCCGATCATACAATTCATCATCCCATAACCCAAGTTTGTAAGCACATTTAGCGAGCAGCACACCTTGCTAGGGTAGTACCCCATAAAATATCGGGCGACTATCTATCGACAACAAGTGAGCTGCATGTACTTCTCTTTCTTGCATAACAGGGACAGGGACGAACAGAGGTTATATGCAACGGATGAACCATACAAGAGTGCGATTCCCACTTCTGGGACCCCAAGTGCTCATATACCCAACTGCCATACCCCCCAACAGATTTCCAAATATTGCGCAAAGAGCAGCATCTGCAAAGCTCAGCTTCATTACAAGCGTGCCCAATGATCCAACCACCATGTTGTTCACGGCCATCCCCATGCTGAACCACATAAGCAGCATATGAAGTGATGCTGATGGGCTAGTCTTCAGGCGTTCCTCAAGCGGTATTGGCTCAATCCCACGCGCCTCGAGGCCCTTGATACTGCCTGCCCATCTTTGGTACCTCGATCTGTGACTTGCATTAAGGGGAGTCTGATCTTCTAGCTCCTCTTGTGCAACACTCTGAACGGAAGGGGATATACGAGTTTTTTCAGCCTCAGACATCATGCTGGCTTTCAGGACGGGCCGTCACTTGGTCAAAAGGAGCCGGGTCTGCCTACTTCTCTGCTCCTTCTTGTCGGAAACAATAACGTGGAAGCTTGACCGAGCTACAAGTTGCCGAAAGAAGATAGTCAGGAAAAGACGAACAACGTTTCACGGTATATATAGGGACACAGAGATGTGCAGCAGAAAAGGGGGAGACTCAGGGAAGGAGTTTGCTGCTCACACAGTGCTACTAGTTTGACATCACCCTATCACCTGCCCTACTTGATGCTAGCATTCCACAGCTGGTGTGTACACGGTACCAGGACCCGGCACTTTGACCGCACGACCCTGTTAAATTCATCGGACAGGCACTCATGATGCAGGTCATCATGGAAAATAAGTTCAACCCCATCCATGGGAAGAGAAAGAAGGGAACCTAGCGCTAAACAAGGGCTCGGTATTTTCGGGTTTATCAAAATTCCCATCACCTCTATGGCCCTCTAGTCAACTTTTTGGCTCAAACACCCGAATCACCTCTATTACAGTCAAGCTAATATGGTGCAGATCGTCCGGGTTCCGTGATTTGTCACATCATCATGCCCATTACATTCCATTACTCATATTGGTATTAAGCTCTCCAACACGGTCGTCTGGTATGCACCAGCCAAGCAAGGAGAGACAGTGAGAAAGATACAACGTAGCTCAACGTCCGAGGATCCGGGCAATTCAGAAAAAATCCCCGGAGCTCATACTAGCCCACTTGGAAGAAAGTTTGACAAGTATGAATATGATGCTATGATCATCTCTCGAAACTGAGTCGAGGTAATTCTTTTTGTCAACGCAAGCCCCTCGACTAGCCGTATGAGTCTTTCAGCTCGCCACCATGCTGCCTACCTTTCAGACATCTGGTCAATCCAAGAATAACGATCACATTTCGAAACCCCTCGTTCAGGGACTTTGCTGTCTCTCAGGTTTCCGAGCAAGTGGTCCCTTTTACTAAATCTGAAATAGCGCGCTCTTGCAGATCACGCATGACCTAATTATGATTACCACACCAGTGGAACATTGTATAATACTGCTAGTGCGCGCGTCGGGTTTCCTTTGTTCCGGCCAGTACGTATCGGGATCACTAAAAAGAACCGCAGTTTGATCTTGAGTCATGTCGTGCATAACCAATGAGCCTAGTGAGACAGTACCGTCGATTCCCGAACCACATCCAGAGAAGACACGGCCCTTATTCTCTATCGCGCATACAGCTCTCTAGTTTCTTCCTTCAAAACCCCCATAACCATCTAAGTAAACCTATCCAACACCCACCCCAAAGGAATTCACTCAAACGCACAAAGTAAGCAAAATAACCGGGCACGTAGCATATAAAATGAATTCCCTACCCGAAACACGTTAAACAAGATGGCACAAAACAGGGGGGAAGAAAAAAGACTAGAAACATATCCCTTGATGATCTAATTTCCCAAATAGGAAACTAGCAACGTCTCTTTGAAATCAACGAAACAGTATTGTTGATATTTTAGCTCTTTACATAGCTATATCATCCGGGAATTAAGAATCAAGTCTTTCATACTTGTACCTTTAATCAATTTGACATGCTCGACAATTGAACTGCCAGGATATCCCAATAAGAATCAACACCTTAATTACGAATGAATACACCTAATCCTACAAATTTTAGACCAGAACTACAGACGAAAGATAAGCCATACCAACAGATCCACATTCACCGGCTATAATAATATAAATCCCGGCAGTGAATCAAGGACCCCCTATACCAAAGACCAAACCCCATCAAAGAAAACGAAGCCAACCCGTAGAAAATGATATTAAGTAGAAATTGAAGCCCAAGTTTTTAACAATAATTAAACCATCTCTAACACCCAATAAAGGGGGGAGGAAGAATCAATATGTACAAAGTAGGCAAGAGAAAACAAATTACACAGGCCGTCACCGCCGAGACCGAACATACACTGGAATGAGTGTCTATATGGAAACAAAACGAGACCTTTTCAACCGTTATACGCCCGACGGATCGCTAGACTAAAATCATGCAATCCAGCAAATGACAGATAGCCGAAACCCGAGGAAAGGAAAATGGGAATCTATGAGCACAGGAAAAAGCAGAGAGGGTGAAAGAATGCACTGAAGTTTGCTTTATCGCGGGAGAACGGCCGACCCAGAACTAGAAAACAAAACATATCAAAAAGCAAATCAACGACAGGATCATAATACATCGTTGTGAGGTGGGCAGTCTTAATAATAAATACTGTTAACGTATCAGAGGTATTATTAGAGTGTTAACCGGGTATCCGGTCAACTTTCGTTTCGAGATGCGGACCGGCTGTGAGCGGACCGGCTGTGAACAGATGTTGACCTTATGCTGCGGCTAGACGGAGCCCGTGCAGGAGGAGCGTGCTCAAAGTAAGGTAGGAGGTCTGGATTCTGGCTTGGAGGCGTCTTCGACGATGAAAGATAGTCGCCCACGATCCGATCGTCTGCTGCTGTCTTGGGGTGAATTTCAATACCTTGTTGGTTTTCCAAGCCCCCATGTGGAGTGGAATCAAACTTGAGTTGCTCTCCGTCTGCTGGCGCTCTTTCAATAGGCGACCAGCCTGCAATACTTCCAGCAACTATACCCGCCATGGCTGTAGCAGGTCCAAATGCCGAGTTCGAGCGAGACCGAGCTCGTCTTCTTGACCGGGACTCCGGAGTAGGGGGCTGAGATGGAGTACTGCTGCGTTCATTGACGGGTGTTCCAGGGACCGAGTTCTCTCTTGACCGTGATGACCTTGAGCCGCTCCGTGATCTTGGAAGGAACTCTTCAGGGTGCTGTAATTTGTGCTTCAGGTGTCTCAACCGACCTCCACGGACCCTCTTGAGAAATTTGAGCTGATCCCGAATCTCAGTCAGAGCAGGGTTCCACTCGAAGCGATCCTCGTCGGAAACGAAAAGCTCGGGGGCCTTTTTGCGGCTGAAAAAGGTCGGGATGAGTTTCTCAATGAATGCATCTGGGATCAGCCGAATGATGACTGCAATTGGAAGAGAGATCACGCCGATGATCAAACAGACTCCCCATTGCGCACCGTTTATTCTGGTGACAGAGAATGCATGGCCACCAACGAAAACGATCAAGACCTGTCCACCCATGATGATGAACTGGATTCCAATGAACCACCAATTGCGGAGCATGCCTTCAAAAATATTGAATCTATTGTCCAGGCGACGAGAGTTCCACTGGTTGAATATCTGCATCCAAACAAAGGCATTGAATACAACTGTAGAAAGTATATCGCCTTCGTAACCGAAGTGGCCTCCTGCAAAGTTCAAGACAAGCGTGACGGCCATTTGATAAATACTTTGACCGATAATCATTTTCCACATTGTGAGGGTGATGAGTGGAGCGGATTTGGGCTCGGGTCTGCGGTCCAGAACATGTGCAGATGGGGGATCAGTGGCTAGAGCAAGCGCTGCGAAAGTGTCCATGATAAGGTTGACCCATAGAAGCTGTACCGCCGTAAGAACCGATTCTTCGGTGTCACTAGCCACGGCTGAGATGAATGTTAGGAGAACCGCAGTGATATTGACTGTAATTTGGAACTGCAGAAACTTCTTGACCGCGTCGTTCACAGTCCTACCCCAGGCCATAGCCTTGATGATTGAGGTAAAATTATCGTCCATCAGGATGATATCTGACGCCTCCTTTGCCACTTCGGTGCCAGCAATTCCCATAGAAAATCCAACATCTGCTGTCTTGAGAGCCTGGGCATCATTTGTTCCGTCACCGGTAACCGCAACCGTCTCTCCTAGCTTCTTCAGATGAGTAACCAGGATTTTCTTGTCATCCGGGCTAGATCTTGCCAAAACCTGCAGTCGAGGGATAATCTGGTGGATCTGAGCGGAGCTAAGCTGGCGAAATTTGGGTCCTTCAATTGCAATTCCTCCAGGCGTAAAGATACCGCACTCTCCAGCAATAGCCTTGGCCGTATTAATATTATCTCCGGTCACCATTCGGACAAAAACACCAGCTTTCTGGCATTGTTGGACAGATTCTGTTACACCAGCTCGAAGGGGATCCTGGATGCCGAAAACAGCGAACATGGTCATATCCTTGAATACGGCGTCAAAATCTGCGAGACTCCGATCTTTTTCCTGCTTGCGTACCCCTTCGGGCGGCCATTGACTAAAATCGCGGTACACTAAGCTAATAGCTCTCAAGGACTTAGCTGCATATCGATCTATCGTCGCATTCAAGGCTTTCTTATCGTCATCGGAAATCGGGTGGCTAGACAAATCCTTTGTTGGGTCGGAAATGATACGCGTAGATTTCGCAGCCAGAATCTCCGCTGCACCTTTGACAAACATCCGGTACTTTCCAGATCCCATTTTGATAACCACGGCCATACATTTACGACCGGAATCAAATGGCACCATCTGAGCGATTTCTGCGTTGGCCCGTGCCTCACTAAGCGAACCGAGAGCGAGATAAGTTCTTGCGAAACCCAGAAGCGCTGTTTCGGTCTTTGAACCAATAAACGTCATAACCCCCTCCTGCTCCCCTTCAAATGCTGTGGAGTTCAGCACGATCGAGTCGAGTAAAAGCTGCTTGACTGGAGCAGGAAGACTTTTGGCAAACTCGGATGGTGACAGCGCATTTGAAACTTCGTGTGCGTCGCCATTCTCATCCGTTCCATTAGAAGAAGCACCGGCATCCTTGACGAATCTAAAAGTCGTTCCCATGGTGGCAGCAACAGCAGTCATTTTGTTTTCCGTCAAGGTGCCAGTCTTGTCGGAACAAATCGTTGTCGCGTTCCCCATAGTCTCACAAGCCCGGAGCAGCCGCACCAGGTTATTGTCCTTGAGCATGCGTGTTGTGGCGAAGGCGAGTGCTAGTGTGACAGCCAGAGGCAAGCCTTCAGGAACAGCAACCACGATGACTGTCACAGCAACAATGAAAATTCTAAGGAACGCTTGACCTTTCTCATCAGCACCGTCAATGGTTTTCAGCTGAGCAAGGAATTTGATAAACAGCACAACAAACAACAATAATCCGGCGGCAAGACCGAGTTTGGCAATATATTCAGCGAGGACGTTCAGCTTCGACTGTAGCGGTGTCGTCTGGCCCTCATCCTGGAGAGACACCATCGTTTTCCCGTATGTCGAATTGACTCCAACGGATGTGACAATGAATGTCCCCACGCCTTCGGACACTTTCGCGCCGGACACGATGAAAGGGTCTTGTTTCGAGAGGTTTTCATGTTGCTCAATAGCCCGGAAGACTTCATTGGCAGCAGTCTTGCGTAATACATCCGACTCGCCTGTCGCGGAGGACTCGTCACACTTGACATCGTGACCATTGATGAAAATACCGTCGACTGGGATTACATCACCGGGTTCGAGATGCATAACGTCGCCCACCAGGACGTCGTGAATTGGAATCTCCAATGTTTTCCCGGAACGAACCACTTTAACCTGTCGGTCATCCTTCTTTTTGTTCAGTTTCACAAATTGGCGTTCCTTCTGCCAGTCGTTCGCAGCACCCACTATCACCACGATGACAATAGCCACAATGATAGCGACACCTTCGACCCATTCCACTTTGGGTTCACCTTTCTTAGCTGTGACAGACTGGTAGATGCCGAGAGCGAGTGAGATAATAGCAGCAACCGTCAGAAGAATCAAGACCTTATCGTTATATGCTATCCAAGCCAACTCAAAGATACTCTTGGGCTTTCTTTCAGGGAGTTTGTTGCTGCCATAAACGCGTTTCCGGTCAGTGTAGCCATTGTCAGGGTGTTTCGCAGGCTCCGTGCCAGACCTCGTCGGTTGCCGCGGGGGCTGGGAAGGGGATCCTTGTGTTGATTCCTCCGAGGCGATCGATGTTGCATCCTCAAAGCTCACGGTTCCATCCAACGCGGTCTCATCCATACTCAACCCACTATTGATGTCGGTTCGTAACCCCTTCTCTAGTCCACGAAGGCCACCTAGAGCATGGAATGCGCCGAGATTTTTGGGGTTTAAGAGCTTATTTAGTTGACCCGGTGAGAAGGCAAACTTGTTATTTTCCACCGTAAACTCATCTTCGCGGCCCGGATCTGGCTTAAGGGCATCCTCATCATTTATAACCATGTTCTTCGTCAGATCTGCACGAGATCCATGAGATGCCGTTGGTACATAAGTATCACCTCCATATGTACTAGACGATTGATGCGTGTCCTCCGACTCCAATGAGTTCCCGCGGGATCTAGTGCCAGGCACAGCCAGGTAATTCGAATGGGACACGGAGTCGTTCATCTTGTGCGTAGGAGATGAGACGTTATGCGGGGAGGTTGGTCGACTCTCGTGATCCCGTGGATCAGAAGCGAAAGAGCGTATTGAGCCACCCGAAGGCCCATCCAAAGGCGAAACACTGCCGCTGTTCAAGAGAGCGCTCGTATCATTGGAATAGGCATTTTCACTGGAGACTTGTAACGTGGGATGCGCCGCAGTCGGTGAGAGTTCTTCGTTAAGGTCTGTATTAATTTTGATTTCGGGGGCCTGCGGTCGTTGCAAAGGCTGCGACTGCTTCGAATCGTTTGCGTTCGATCTGGAATCCGACATGATCGTCTAAGGGGTTTAACGGCCCAGGTAAGAGTGGGTCTCAAGGGCGACAAGAGTTTCAGACGAAAGGGATATTGGTATGAATAAGAATGCGGCTCCTGAAGGAGCAATTAATCGGACCCCGTTGTATCATCAAAGCAAGGCTTGTGTTCGTGAAGAGGTAGGGGTTTCTGCAGTGATACCGCAACCGTTTAAGCTTCCCAATAGATATTGAATCCTAGCAGTTGTTCAATATAACCCATGTGGCTTATGCTGAGACACAAAAATTTACCGGTCCTCCTTCCTTGTGAATCTAAATGCGAAGAATGCGCGACAACGATCAGGAGCGGTAGCGATCGACATCCAAAATATAGAGGAAACGGGCAGAGGATTCTGTGGCATAACAATTCACTTGAGGAATGTCGAGATATCAAACGATGGGAAACAGTCACCGGAAGTATCCACGGTTATGTATAGGATGGGGAGATCCGCAAAAAGTGACCATCTATGAAGCGCATAAAGATGCTAAATGAAAACAAAGGACAGGCGAAATCCGCACTCAGTGCCTTCGACTCTAGAGTATGAGGCTTTCAATCACACACACACAAAGGTCAGCCATACAAGCAAACCAGAAACAGTCCAGTTACGGACAGGAGTCAACAGAGACACAAAGCGCCAATATACGAACGGTATATTCCTCCAGTCGCCCTGACGTGGGACCAATGAATTTAGGGGAGATAGCGCTAGAAAAAGGGAGCTATCCGGGGTCAGAGGAAGGAAAAGGTGAGAGAGTACGGTGAGGTGGTGAGGTTCAGGTACACCGGGGTCAGTAGGTCGACTGGAGATAATCGTAGCTGCTTGCAATACTACTAGTTGGGTTCAATGCGCTAAACCACGGATCAGAGATGGAAGTTAGCGTCACAGCCATTACAATACCAGCACCCATATTTTTTTTCTATATGCAAAACCCCACTGAGAGAAGTCTCCTCCTAGTCGCCAATTCAGCCAATCATCGCCGAGTATCTGGAAGCATTACGGTAAGAAGGCCGTCACTACTGCGGCCGTCAGCTCCACCGGCGATCCGCAGAAGGTCGAGAATCTCCTGTACGGTAAACCCCCGTACACGAATTAAGTAATAGATGCCGTTTGCAGAACCTCTCTTTTCCCAAGTTGGACGGATGACATCGCTTCCCTGCTTACTAGATCTGGACTTAGTCGCGTTTTCCCCTGGTATTGAAAGTTTGCCTTTTGAACATCTTCTTCAATAACTTTTCCTGAAAAGGGAGGATGAACTACAAATGACCATAAAAAGAGAAAAAAAAAAAAAAGAGAGAGAGAAAGAAAAAACAAGGATCGCTCCAATGATGGGTCCATGGCTTGCCACCGAAACACAATGCTTGGGATTTGCTTCACTTGCTAATAGACCTTGTCCTGCAAGTTTAATGCTGGAACATCACTCGTCGGCTTCCATTGCACTGCCTCACTGCATTTCCCCGTCCGTCATCGATTTATTTTTTTATTTTTTTCAACACACTGACCTCCTCCCTTTTTTCTTGTTCCTCTCCTTTTCAAAAAAAAAAAAAAGTAATAATAATAATAATAATAATTAAAATAATTAAAAAATTTTCCCATATTAATTTTCCCACCATTCCTAACCCAATAACCTAAAAGAACATTGCGATGTTGCTCCCGTGACAATGTAACCACTTTTTGTTGATATACATCGTTTTCGGACTCATATCTGTGCAAGTTATCCTCAGACCACAAGAGGGAAAAGGCAAAAGCTCCGTCAACATTCTTTCTGGGGCCTATTTATATGACCTATACACTTATTCAGAATATTTCCTGCATGACCAGCAGCGATATGACCTACGATACGATATCTTTTCCACAGTAGTATTTGAGATTCCGATCCTCCGTCAAAGGATTCTACCGTCTATAAAATTGTTTGACGCCGAAAAGGGGGCCCACTTGATGATATTACACGACAACCACCTCCAAAAGGGGGAGGCGAGTCATACAATTCAATATAGATAGATGGATTCCCTGCCACTAATGCACACTGTAGTGTTGTTTGATCCGGAACTTTAATCCTTTAGAAACCCCAAAGTATTGACCCTCGAATGATGATGTGGTTGGTAAGAGTCGTCCTTCCTTACTAGTATACTCCAGCATCGTTGATGGGACTATTTACCCCATACGTACAGGCGACAATGAGGCCCGCAACGGACACTTGGGAGACAAAAAAGAGAATTTTTCAAACCTGCTGCCAGCCTGCCAATTATTTTCATTTTATTTTTTTTTTTTTAAAAAAAAAAAATATTTTCCCACATGAACCAATCCCATCATGTCCGTTGCACCGTTCAAACTCCTTGATGGGGGTTCGTTTCATTGCCGCGGACGAATAATGAACTCCGAGGCTTGGCAAATGGGCGGTGCAAAGGAAAGGGACCCATAACACGTCTCCAACAGTCTAGCCCTTGGGATTTTCCCTATTCTTTGATGACCTGTTTTCCTCATCATTTTTGAGCGTTCGATCCAATCGCTGGGGCGCTTTTTACTGGTTCGCTTGGCCGGTTGCATTACTCGTTCTTCAGGTCTAGCCTCACTGATTGATCAAAGTCTAGATACATGGAGTACTAACGTATACATGTACATACTGTACCCCGTACAATCTTTATACTGTGTACAGAGTACGAAGTAGTTAAAACACGAAGCGAGACATGGGTACGGGAACCAAGTCCGAGGTGCCATGCTGTCTCTTGGTAGTATGATATGTGGCAGTTACACCAATGTCAATGGTCTGATAAGACAAAGGAATGAAGCGTGGTCCAATGTAATGCAGTGATCTCTCTTGAATAGCACAAGACTGCGTCATTTGTAACCACGCGGAGATGACAGGGGGTAAAGTAAGTAAGCACGACTATACAGAGGCGGCTGCTATATCAGTGATCGTGCATGTTGTTTTACCATCTCGTAGCTAGCTTAACCACTTAGACCTGTCTTGGTTAAACCGAGGCTTCACTATCGATTCTGGAAAGACTACTGCAGTCACTAGTTCAACATGTATGACGCGAGCATAGGCCGTACTTCGGCTTACCCACCGCAGACATTCAACATGTGTTATGGATGCACGTATGTTGTTGAATCTCTTTCATGGTTGAGCATGTGGGACTATCCGGTTTTCTTTCCATCCATAATTGCTCTGTGCCATGTATGTACGTACGTAGTTTGTACATAGTAACCCGACATGCCCTCATCACTCATGGATGGCCATATCGAGATTATCGATCTCGCTCACCATGCATATAATAAGCATACCCTAAACATCACCCCCTGCTTATCTATCCTCGCAAATAAAAATAATATAGGGAAAAGAATTTCCCACACTCAAGAAGATGGAAAGCCACAGGCAAGGATAATTTATTCTTCTGCCAAACAACAACTTGTACAGTGTCTACAAGGACCCACTTCTTAACACGTACCTCTATAAGTGTACTAATCTCCAGAGGAACGAACACAGCCTCCAAACTGCTTATCACAATAGAGTACGGTAAATGGACTTCCACCTTCCTCTTTAGTACCTACTAATGCTATCCATGTATCTCTGTTTGTACCCCGAGCGCATCTTGATTAATACCTCATACAACGCCAGAGACCCAACATTCCACACTTTCAACCTCAACCCTAAAGAATCCAACCTATGACAGCAGGAATGGCGGTCTGGGGGGGGATTGGTTTAGTTGTGAGAGGGGTCCTTCGTAGAGTTCGCCAACTCACTCCATTATCTGCACGTCAACTGGTCACGATACCCCTTGGACTTGGTCGATATGTCTCATGGAAGCGATTCGGGAAGAGACAGACGGTGTCCTGTCTAACATCCTTTTACTGAGCAATCGTCTATCAAGATGCCTCCGTTGACTCGAACAAAGAGCGAACGCGTTAATGTCCATCGTCTAGCGGTAATCTAGACTGAAACATTTGATTCAATTCATTAGCTACTTCAGGGCCCTCCATTCGTATTCTCCTAAATCGGCCGTAATCGTATTGCTCGCTCGATGGAGAAATACAAGCACTGCCCTCTTCGACGGAGCTTTACAATGCAATGATGTACACAGCACACATCATTGTCCTACTCGATGGGGCCTTCCAATTTCTTGACAGCCTAGTCTGTCGGATAAAATTTTTCTGTGAAGCAAGGCTTTAGTATGAAATGTGGTTATTGGGTATCCAGACCCATGACGGCTAGTCTGTAGGTTTGGTATTAGAGTTTGGGTTTTTTTTTACTCGGGATTCGGGAAGCAAGCTTCTAGTCTATATATTCAATAGTTTGCGGACTGCGCCACGATGGCGACGGGGTTGATGGCGTGGATACTGGAGACTTTACCTTATTTATTGAGCTTTATTGGCCCCCGGTTTAAGGTGAAGTATTCAAATCAGGTCAGCTATGTGTAAAAAGCATGATTGCGCAAGAGTGAGCAAGGAGTAAGGATTTCACAAGATCCTATACCAATTATTAACTAGAGCAAAATATCCATGAAAATGCCATGCCAATTCTTGATGTGATATTGTAATCGAGCCAAACCCCTGACAAAAAGCGCCCGAATAATAAAACACTCCCTCTTAAATCCAGTCCAGATGCGATGGTTTGGCCAGAACCCTCCTACCAAAGATGGGAGAACATAAATAAGAAAAGAGGGTAATATACACCAGCTCGTTCATAAGATATGTAAGTACATGTGCATTTCATTGCGTCTCAGGGAGGACATTGTCCTCATCGGGCACGTCGACATTCCAGATACCCAAAGACTCGCCTCCCAAAAGTTTCTTGCCGGGCTTAGCCTGCGTGTTGATCATGGCTTTGCTAGACAAGGCCAACGCGTCCACGAGCTCCGCCATCCGACGAGACGCCACAAAGGCGCTAGTCAGATACTCGTTTTCGGACACCTGGATTGCCAGGTTCATGCACTGCACCAGAAGCTCGCTGGTAAGCACATGTCCGGCATAGTACAGCGCATTATGATAGTCGAGGAAAAGTTCCGGGATATAGGTCTTTCGGATTTCTTCCAGCTCGGCTTGTTCAGTTTCTATGTGGACCATTGGTGTCAGCATACGTCTCCTCATTTGTTCCAAAGATGCCTTACCGTCCTCAGCACCCATGAGCCACTCATCTAGAAGTGCGTCAACGTGCACAGAAACTTCGTCTAAAGACTCCTGAAGCTCGTCCTTTAGGTTTTTGATCGTGCCAGAATCGCGTCTGCGTTTATTCCTGTATATCGTTAGTTGGTGTGGATTCTTCCCGACAAATTACCCATATCAGGTGGCCAGGTTACTTACTTGTCCAGCTTCTCGCAAACCACAGCAAACCACTCTAGTGCATTAAACGCCAGAACAAGCTCTTCCAAGTCACGCATAGTTTGCGATTGTTGGACTAAGAGGCTTGTTTGCTCGTCGGAGGGCAGTCTATTCGTTAAGGATCGGTTGCGCTTATGAGGAGAGCCGAACAGCCTCGACTTAGTCGGACTGGCGGGCTCTGGAGTCGACACTTCTACCTCATCCTCAACGCCAAAGGGGAATTCTGTCACGTCAAACCCAAATGACTCCCGTGAGATATCCGACAGCCTCATGCGTCTACTCAACTCTCGAGCAGCAGCAAGTCTACCAGTAACTGTAAAATTGTATAAGTCAATACCTTGTCCAAGGTAGTTGGAGGCATAGAGACATACCATAGAATTTCCTGTACAACAAGGCACCCAGTTGACAGATCCTCCCCCATTGTCCATCAACATAGCGAAGCCATTCCAAACTTCGAATGACGCGTTCTTCCGTACCAGATACATCGGTTCCAATGTAATCCTTCTTGATTGGTACTACCTCAGGCAGGCCATCCTTGCGACGGACAACCTTGGGGTACCGCTTAAGCGTACTTGAATGCTCAACTGAGGAAACACTAGCGCTAACCCACTGCCACTGATCACGCAACACAGCTTCAACATCGATACCATGATTCTCCATGAGCCTCACTTGTTGTCGTCTCTCCCGCGGGTCGACTACCTCAATCAGGATCTGGCCAAGCACAGAGTGTGCCTGGTATGTTGGTAGAAGCGACGCATAAAGAGGGATGATTTCGTAAATCCGGGCCTCCTCCAAGTTGGCAATATATCCAATGACATTGATAGATGCATTAGTCGAGAACTGCGTATCTGAGCGCACATAGCCTAGCGAGTTCGCAATAATGTAGAGATGAGTCGCGATCCTCAAGGCATCGCCGTCCTCAGCCGCAATCAGTAGAGAGTCGTCCACCGTAGCTGGCGGAAGGTCTGGCACGAAGGACAGATCTCCCTTGCTCGCCGCCGCTTGTGATACCGCTTTCGCCAAGGAGTGGAAAAACGAGTCGTACCCTTTACTCAGGATAGCCGCCTGGATAGTCCTATACGGGTTGCGTGCCTCGACCCCGACGCGTTCGTTACCCTTAGTGTACAGCACGAACTTATTCACATCGGCATACCCAACAGGCTCGGGAACAAATGCAACGGGAACAGTAGGCGAATGATTAAGTTTCCGTTGAAACTGCTTGCAGAAGCCTTGGTAGCGGGAGAGCACAACACTGTTGAAATAAACGTAAAGGTAGTCATCCCAGCTTTGACAAACCTTGAAGGCAGCTTCTGTCTCGCCACAAAGCAATGCATAGACGGCCCGCTCGAAATCCTCGGTTCCTTGGCTACGCGCCAAAGCAGAGCAAGCATTTCGCCAGGTAGTTTGTGACCGCCAATTCATCATGCGCGTAGTTCCATCGTCAACAGGCGTCCGTTCCCCGCGAGAAGAGTTTGCATCCACGCTCGAGCCACACAAGCTAACTGCTCGCCAATTCTCCAGGCAAGATTCTGCCCATTCCCGAATCTTTGTCCAGCTTTCGCCCTGTCTCAACATCTTCCAGCAAGTCATCCAAGTCGCCCGCTCATGGAACTGATCCTGTTTTTGAAGCTTCTGTTTTTGTCGAGTGACCGCATCAGGATCCAATTGGGTAATCATTGACTCTGACTTCTCCGAGACTAAGAGCGAGGCCGTGACAGCTGGATCGTTAGGCTCGAGAGGTTGAGGCCAAGCTCGCAGTCGCTTTTGGCCTTTGATAGTCTCCTTGGTATAGAGCCAGCCGTGGGTCCACATCCCTTGACCCCTTTCAGCCTGTGCTTCCAACTCTGAGATTATCGAGTCAATGTCCTGACTTGCTGATTTTGAAGTGTGCTCCAGCCATTTCATGATGATCACGCATTCAAGAGCATAGTGATCAGCACCCACGAACTGTTCCCAAATTTCGCGATCGGTCGAGTAGCGGTGAAGATTCTGGAAGGCATTCTCTTGAGCTTGTTTGGCACTAGCCCTGCTTGGGGGATCGTTAATGCTGATTAAATTAAGAAGCAGCTGCCAGGTGTTCGCTTCTAGCTGTAATCTTTGAAGGTCCTCCTGTGTCTTGGGATCCTGCGCCGCTGTTCCATTGGTCCGGCTGGTATTCCACCCCATCTTCGCGCGCCTTAGGGTGTTTTGCTTAGAGATATCCTCGATAGAATCATTTGCAAGAGTTTGATAGCTCTTCACCAATTGGTAGGCAGCTTGGTAATTCTCGAATTCGCTATCACGGTTCTCTTTTTGTTTGAAACGGTCGAGCTTTTCTGCGAACGCCTCGATCTGGCGCGTGACCCGGTCCGCGGTCCGGCGAAGAGGATGCAATGCCTGCTGCGCGCCAGCAGATGTGAAGAGTTCCGGTGTTGTCATGTCGAACGCTTCTGAAGACCGTCAGCCTTTCACCGGAGCCAGTATCGCTAAGGGATCAACCGTACTGTGACCATTTTGGAAGGGACCAAGGTCTGGCGGCGACTCACTGCCGCCGTTTATTCCGTTCGTCTCCTCAACCGAGTTATCCTCCTCATCCTCGTACTCTTCTATCTCTTCTTCCTCCATATCCTCACCATCTTGTTCATTAGCGTCAATGTCTTCTTCGTCATCCATTGGTTCGTCATCATCGTCGTCTATCTCGATGATCTCCGGATCATTCGACGTCGACCCCCGGGCAGCCTGGGAAAGAAATTAGTTGGCGCACCGCCAAAAGAAGTAGTCGCCAAAACAATTAGACTCACATTTACAGACGTAAAGCCAGCGGACCCCGCGGGCTTTATCAAAGGAGCCATGGCGCGTAAGAATGACCACTGTCGCTATTCTCAGCAACGGTTTGCAAGGTGGCTCCGCTTGATGAGAATCTGTAGCTTTAAACAGGGTTTGGGGGGAGAACTTCTGTTCTGCTCGAATGCTGAACGGGCGTGTTTTGGGGCCGACCGCCCGCTAAATCCGATATAGTTTAGCGCCGTCGGCCAGCACACGCATTTAAAAATCCTCAACATTTTTTCCTCGTCCTTCTTTTTTTCTTTTTCTTCATCAAATGTCAATTAGGCAATCATTAGAGTCTCGGAACGAGCGCTTCAATCTTCGTTCAGGTCAATCGGCCTCTTTGCGTGCTCAAGATTGTCTTAGAGGAATTATGGCAATTCTTACAACTAGTCTAGAACCTCCTGACGCATGAGGGCTGAGACTGCAAAGGGGTTGTCACATCGCTTCGTAAATTTTCAATTCTATTCCTCTCTGGAGTACTCTAATGCTGGCCCAGGCTTAACAGCTCGTAGTTTATATATATGGACAGCAGTATGAACAGGTCTTGTTGCATTGCAACGGACAAGAAGTATCTATGCAAGATAAAAAGAGAGCGAGAGTCTCAGTTGCCTTGACCACGTTGTTTCATCCTCAGCTTGAGTAGACTGGGCTTAGGGCAACTGGGCGTCTTTGCATCCTCCCCTTGAGCTTGGTAGAAGGCGTTACAGCATTCATACAGAGCATTTATCTGGGATTGGCACTTTTCTTCCTGGTATGAGTTCTTCGTTAAACAGCCTGCGTTAGTTAGTAATGAGCACTATGAACTATATATATCCAAGGTGGTTGGTGTTTGCTGTACTTTGAATGGCGCACTTGGCCTATCAGTAAAGAGTTCACCATGAATGGCTGAAGGAGGTTGCTAGACTTACTGCCCGTGGATGACATGGGGGGTCGTATGCCAGATCCTCTTTTAGGCCTCCCTAGACCATTGTCATTCCTGGTCCAAGTGGAATATCATATCGTCTTCTTGAGTTCTCTTACCATGACGCAATAGTACCCAGGTATATAACCAGCAATATCAGAAACAAAGGCGAAAGAAAAGTAAGTTGATGGTTAAGCCAATTACATATATCGCTATGCAATTATAAGAATCTTTCAAAGGAAAAACAACACATGAACCCCCCAAGGATAATGAAATGTGAATTGCCAGAGATTCACTCAACAGAGCAAACAAGCCATATAGTACTTAAAAGACCGGAAACAGGACTTGCGCCGCAAAATAGATTATCCGTGAGTATTCATTGCCGGTTGGTGGGGGTCGCCTTCCCATCGCCGCCAGCCCATTGATATCTATCCATTCGCTTCTTCATCTCCTTCTCTCCTCTCCTCAGCTGAACCCTTTCCGTCGTCTGGTGTCTTCTCATCATCGCCGAGACCTTGATTACACCTACGTAAGTTCTTATTTAATACCTGTCAATTCTCACTTTCCTCCCACCTGTTGCGACGAAACTACCGCACCAGAGCTGACCATTCCACTTAAAACACAGCAATACGCCACCTACTTGACGCTCATCGCAAATACTTTTCGTCCTCACAGTTTCAAAATGGCCGACGCCGGACTCCCTACTGGAGATGCTCCTGCTCCCGTTGAGCACCTCAACATTAAAGTGACCGATAACAACAATGAAGTATTCTTCAAGATTAAGCGTTCGACGCAGCTCAAGAAGTTGATGGACGCGTTCTGTGAGCGTCAAGGGAAGCAGTTCTCTACTGTCCGTTTCTTGTTCGACGGAACTCGTGTACGCCCGGAAGACACGCCAGACACGGTATGTTTACCTCACCTCTACACCTTGCGCATTCAGATCACTTGGCTAACAGTTGCTTTTTACCGCGCTTTAGCTGGAGATGGCCGACGGCGATACTTTGGAAGTTCACCAGGAGCAGATCGGTGGTTAGGAGGCCCGCCAGATCGTTTGGTTTCACTTCTTGCCACTTCATTATTTTCGTTCATCCGTCGCATTTTTTGAGACACATAGGCGCAATGGTGTTAGCGTTGGCCCGGTCGGGCTTTAGCTGGGACGGGGTCGCCTACGGGCTTGATTTAAGCTTAGAAAAGCTTAGACAACGAGCGAACTAAATCATGCTGGGCTGTGGATAGGTTATTAAAGTATTACGAATTAACTACTTACGACATAGTATTCTCCCTGGGGTTAAGCAGGCAAATTCTGGTCGTCATATCTGAGCCCTACTAGTAGTGTTATTGTCTTTGCCGTTTGTCTAATCCCGATCAGACTGAGAAATTTCACACAAAGAACACCAAGTGAAACAAGACGGCTCCTTACACCCGTGTACTACACCTCAATATAATACACCTGCGAATGATCCAACCAAAAATTCCCATATAAGAGACAAGCGATTACCCAACACTATACACCACCCTCAAAAAAAGAACCATATTAGAAAAAGCTAGCCTCAAGTAGTCAAATATATAGACGGCGAATATGAAAAGGGAATGTCCTAATCATCCCAAACAGCAGTCTTTGCCCGTTCTTCCTCCTCCTTAGCTTTAGCTGCCGCCTCCCGCTCCTGATTCCGCCGCTTTATCTCCTTCTCTTTAACAGCACGGTCATACGCACGCTGCTCCTCCGTCCGTTTCGGGGCCCGAAGCCCCAAAGCACCTGCAATCATTCTCCCCGCAACAGCAGTCTGCTTCTCCGGCCTCCGGGATGGGGACCTGGAATCCGACGTCCGAGACGACACGCCGCCAACATCAGGATACACCGGCACAGAGCTCCAGGTTTGGGAGGTCTGGGGGGAAATCGGAGTCGGCGGGGGATCTAAGGGACCCTCTGCGGTGGTGACGGATGGCGACAGCGATGAGCTAGCACATCCTGGGGAGTCAATGTCCGGTTCCGACTCGTCCGCCTCATCTTCCCATGAATCAGCGACAACAGGGGCCTTCTTCTTGGAAGTTGCTGCCTTGGTCGTTGCAGTTTTCACCGCTGGGCGGGCAATGTCCTTCACGGGACTATTGTTACTGAGGGAGAGTTCGCGGAGGGATGATTGGAGCTCCGTGGTGGTGGCTTCTGAAATAGACATTAAGGGCGGTTTGTCAGTGAGGTTGGAATGTATAATAATAATAATAGGTAGAAATATAAGTGTAAGAAGGGGTTAGGAGTGTGTAAAGTTGAGATAGGAGTTTCCAAAGAGCGGGCCAAGTATAACTCTTTGGACTGGAAGGGAAAGTTAAAAAGTAGCTGAGGCCACACAGGGTCAATGGTTGCGAGGGAAATCACGGACCCTTGGATTCTGGACCGGGCTTTGTTGCCATGTCAGTTGTTTCTCTTAATAGTCGGCCAGATGGTCGGAGTCGACAGCCGTTTCAAAAGATCCGCAATTGACGGGAAAGAGGATATTAATAGCATTGGAGGTGGAAATAATGAATGTCGTCAGTCGTGGAGAAGTTGAACCCCACCATTCCTCTCGGCCGCCGCCTTCCATTGGTCTGTGCCGGGGATGTCCAGAACAGTCGCTTTGTTCATGAAATTTACGGAGTAGGTCTTTTGGGGGAGGAACACCTGATGAGAGAACACCTGATGACGGGACGAATCCTTTACAATACCAACCTAACACAAGAGACTAATTATCTGCCAGCATGTCACTTATGATTCTATATTCTTCAATATATATATATTGATTTTTTTTTTCTCCTTGAGTTTTCCCATTGGTTATGCTGGAGAGAATTTCTATCTTTCTCTTGGTACATACTACCTCCAAATCAATTCCTGTTGACCAACCCTTGAAAGCTACATCAGTCGGTCCAAGTCATTGGGTGAGCCTATAACCATCCATATCCTGTAGCTACCGAGAATACCCCCGTTCATGATATCTGTCGTTGTCTCCTGAAGCTATATGTACAAGGTTTTTATGAGCAAATATGACTTCATTCTGAGGCAAATCTCATTATTGAAGGCTCCTGACCAATCGCAAGTCCTCCAATTTTACTTTTGCTTGTACATGAAAGTCACATGGACAAGATGATCGACAGTGTGCCTTGAAATCACCCTAGATTGACATAGTTCCAATCGCATGGGTCAACAAAGGGTATGAACAAAGAGAAGACTTAACTTAACATGGTAGGCGTCCATGCTTACACATAGTATTTTCATGCCGAACCACAGCTGTGGCCCGGGTACGCAATCCTGGATTGTGGGGAACAGAATCCATACCTAGCAACTATCATGGTGTGTCGGCAACTCGATACACCAATTTAAAGCCGCTCACATTCCCCTGCTGCACCAACCCCACACCGTTCAACACGCCTTGCAACCCTCCTTCACAGATTCTGATTGGATGGGGCTTCAACTTGTTTTCAGCGAGAAGTGTTTCCGTCAACCGGGTGAACATCTTCGCAAAATCAAAATCCTCAGCACTTGCCGGAAAATGTTTGCCGTACAAGTCGAATGGCTCGCCCCGAAACGTCATCATGATGCTCCGGGTACAGGCGACATCCTGTCGTGGGATATCATTGAGAAGAATCGTACCGTATCGACAACCTGGCTTTGTTGACAGAGCGGCCATGCAGGTTCGAACTCCTTCATCGGAGCCGATTGTATCCCAGATCAGCCGGAGCTCCCCTTTCGTGTAACGATGGATCTCCTCCCCACATGATGGATCGCTGTAGTCAAAGACTGCTTCAGCGCCGCGTGATTTGACCAGATCTACATTCCTAGGAGAACAAGTTGTAACGACAGAATAGCCGGCCCTATATATTTTATGAGAAATCCGCATACTCATCTCAAGTCAGCAGGACACGGGCTTACAGCTTTGCGTATTGGATAGCAAGGGTTCCCGCTGACGTACTACCACCATAAATCAAGATGTACTCTTTCTCTTCAATAGGCTTAAGTGGAAGATTCAGCCCCAGCTTCTGAAATAGGCCTTGACCACATGTAATCGCGCTGACGCCGATACCAGCCGCTTCTTCGAAACTCATGCCATCCGGCATTCTCATGCAGACATCCCCCTTTACAACGATAAACTCTGCGAATGACCCATCATCTAGATTCCGGCTATTAGCACCATGAGTACAGCCGCATACTCGGTCGCCTTTATTCCAACGCTTGGTGACAGCTGGGCCGATGTCTTCAACTATACCGGCGAAGTCGCAGCCAGCTAGACCGTTCTTGGCCCCCCTTCCCTGGCTGATTGCCTTGCAGTCAGTTGGATTCAGGGCAACGGTCACGGTTTTAATGAGCAGGTAGTCGTCACGGAGCTTAGGATTAGACCGTGAGCTCACCACTGTAGCGTTTGTGCCATTCAGAACAATGGCTTTCATTCTGAGAGTAGATGAGAATTGTACCTTTGCGCATTGAATAGTATGTTGAAACAGGCTATGGGTTTCGTTGCGTATAATAGCTACGGTTACTAAGTACTATTGATAGAATGCAATTAGTCATGTCATGCACTGAATCTTTGTATGCTTTGGTAATCTTGCGTTATTGGTTTGTAATCAGCGAATTTGCCCTCTAGCCTCATGTACCTGCACGAATTTAGTTGGTAACGTGGTAGATAAACCAATTATGATTGCTCATATTGATTTTAAGTACTGTCATGTGTGTCCAATCTTTCCATTCTACTCCACAGGCAAGCGACTCTTATTATTCAAAGCCGATAAGATTATAGGCTAAAGAGTCAAGACATGGGCTTACATCGCGGCGATTAAAAGACTGCGGTACAAGGAGCGAATATTGTCGGGAATACCTTGCATATAAGCAAAGAACATATTTTCGATGCATGCTGGTCTATCCATATACATGTCTTTCAACAGTGTTGTTATATATATCTTGGTCTAAAAATGGTTAGATTTCTGCAAACCAGTTTTGTCCACCTGGGGACACACACTCTATCAATGAGAATTAACCATAACTCCTATAGTAGAGTCATAACTCATAACTCATCATAACCATACCAACATTCAAAACACTCCCATAATTGATTCTATTCCTCACCGCCAAGAAACACAGAACAAGTTCCGAGTGACAACCTCAGTTCCGAGACGACCAATCACGCCCCACCGTGGGGCGCCCGCAAAACCTCGGAAACGATCGGTGAGGAGTCCGAGACCGGCGGACACCCTCTCCAGGTCCGAGGTATTGTTTCTCCTCTTCTAACGTAGCCCCCCTCCCCCCGGGCACTGCATTTTCTTCCCTGGATTGTATTGAAACTGGACACTGTCCTGTGGACATTTACAAAGTGTTAAATTCCGATAATACATCTCCATTACTGGCCATTATCAGGCGGATATCCCCAGGGTGGCTACTTAGGTACTCAGAACGTGTGTTCGGGTGCTTTATTGATACATCCATAATTAGTGTTCGAGACGCGGAATGACGAACTTGCGATCTCTCCCTGCGCGGGCGCGGAGGGTGCCCTTTTCATGGGGACCTGGGAGACAGACGAATGGTTTTTCTACCTCGTCGCGGAGTTACTCCTACGCTGATACGCTTCTGAACTTGAAGATCGGGACCCATACCAGAGTTCTGTTTCAAGGATTTACCGGTGAGATAATCTTTGTTTAATGAAGTCTCCGATAAAAAATACTAACATGGATCTACAGGCAGACAGGTACTGTAAAAATAACTGAACGAATAGTCAAACAGAATAACTAACCAATCAGGCCACTGCCAACGTAAAGGAGTCTTTGGCCTGGGGAACCAAGATCGTCGGAGGCGTAAAACCAGGAGTTGAAGGCGAACACCTCGGACTTCCTGTATTCCCTTCCGTGAAAGTGGTACGATTTCCCCATCCTAACTGCATAGATCAAATGCTCATAATCGAAATAGGCCCAAGAACAAGCGAAACCAGATGCATCCGCTATCTACGTACCGGGGAACCAGACGGCAAAGGCAATTGAAGAAGCCATTGAAGCTGAGATCCCTCTCGTTGTGGCTGTGGCGGAGCATGTGCCTATTCATGACATTCTCAGAGTACGGTCTCTATTCTATAATGAATGCATACTGGCCCATGCTTATATTATCCACAGATCCACTCCATGCTCCAGACACAGTCTAAAACGAGGCTAGTCGGGGCAAACTGCCCCGGTATCATCTCTGCAATTGGGAAGTGTCGGATTGGATTCCAGCCGTTGCCATGCTTTTCCCCGGGTAAGATCGGTATCGTTGCAAAATCGGGAACTTTGAGCTATGAGACTGTTGCGTCGACTACACGAGCAGGTCTGGGGCAAAGCCTCTGTATCAGTATGGGTGGTGACGTCTTGGCTGGGACTAACTTCGTTGATGCCCTGAAGATTTTCGAGAATGACCCTGATACAGAGGGTATCATCCTCGTGGGCGAAATTGGTGGAACGGCGGAGATTGATGCAGCAGAATGGATCAAAGATTACAACAGAAGAACCACGAATCCCAAGTATGTGCCTTGTACCTCGATCTATTAATTTCTCTGATGCTGACTGGGGGCCAAGGCCAATCATGGCCCTAGTTGGTGGCTTGCACGCTCCTCCCGGACGAATCATGGGCCATGCAGGTGCATGGACTGCTATTGGGGAACCGGATGCAGACGCGAAGTACCAAGCCCTCGAGCGCGCCGGCGCCGTCATGGTTAACCACCCGGAGAAGTTCGGAGAAGGAATGAAGACTCTACTGAATAGTCGACCAAGGGTTCAGAACACTACTGTAATTCCCCAAAATATCCTGTATAAAACAAGACACTAACAATATCCCAGTCTGCCAGCACCCCAAACCAGAAAAGAAGCCTACACACAATGAGACGTGTATCCCTACAAAAGAGCCAAAGAGCGCCTGCATCGAACCAGACCCGATCCCTCTTCATAAAGCAGTTTCAGGCCCTGGAAATGTTAAAAGAAAAGTCCATTTCAGTTAACGAAACGGAGCCTTCAGAATACGACATTTTTCTAAATCTTACGGTTGATAGAACCGCATTATCACCCTGCGTTATAGCTTCAACAGTTGCCGATTTCGCGCCGTCGCACACTGTCAAATGTCCTTTCCCCTACTCTAACACAGACTTCAGCAGTGGCAAATCACCAATCATCAAACCCATCGCCTCTCATCTTCAACTCCCCGAAGCCACACACGAGAAACTAGCAGAACTAATCCAAGCACTGTGGCAAATATTCAAGGAAAAAGAAGCCTATCTATTAGAAGTCCGGGCAAACCCATCTACGGAAGGACTAGAAGTCCGAGGCGCACGTTTCGGCTTCGACGACGCCGCATTTCGAAGCTCAGGACGCCAGAAGGAAGTCCACAGCCTGCGGAATCTGGCAGAAGAAGTGCATGAAGAAGTCGAAGCAGAGAAAGACGGCATAGTCTACGTGAAGTATGTTTGTAGTCCCAACAACCCCACGGCCAGAATATGAAACTGACACACCACAGATTACAGGGAGAAGGCAGCATCGGAACTCTAGGTAATATCATTCTACGAATCCAAATAAAAGTGGCCGAACTAACACAAACAGTAAACGGTGCCGGACTCGCAATGAACACGGTTGATGCACTCACCATTCATGGCGGCCATTGTGTCAATTTCCTGGATACAGGGGGCAAGGCAACGTCTGAAACGGTCAAGTCGTCGTTCCGGATTATCACCTCAGACCCGCGGGTGAAGGCTATTTTTGTCAATATCTTTGGGGGGCTGACGCGGTGTGATATGATTGCCGAGGGCATTATTATGGCCTTTAGGGATTTGGATATGAGTGTTCCGGTGGTGGTGCGATTGAGGGGGACGAATGAGGAAGAGGGACAAAAAATGGTGAGTGCATGCCGTGATAGATGAGTGGGATTGGCACTAACTGTAGAAGATCGCTGAAAGTGGACTTCCACTTCATGCATTTGATAGTTTTGAAGGGGCTGCGAAGAAGGTGATCAGTTTAGCGGGGGGAAAGCCATCACATTGATGCTGAGATATTGGAGCATAAAGCTTTGTACATGTGGGATCTAGCATATAGATAGATAGTGTGTCGGACTGTAGAGTAAGCCGTTCCCTGGCAGATATAGAAAGTACCCTTTTTAAGTCCCACGTGAGGGATGACGAACCGAAACTCGGGGCTTAAATTTCACGATCACTGTTTCAACCTAGAAGCATAAGGAGGAGGCGGAGTATTGGTCTCCTTGTGGGTACCGAAATCGAGAATGAAGGATATGACGAAGGGAATAGATGACGTTGCTCCTTATATACGTTAGATACAATATGATGATTGACGCCTTCGGACCGTTTTCCTCTCATCTGCACTAAGCCCAATGATCGTAACGGAAGACGATTTGCTAGCTATGACAACACGGTTTCCAAAAGAACATGTACGAACCCTGTATTCTACAGGTAGATGTATAAGTTTCTTATCTCCCGGCATGACCCAGTTATTATGGACGTACACCCCCTCCCCTATCATCTTATCATTGCACAAGTCGGGGTCGGCCCCAAGGATCGAAGCAACTTGGCTTCATTGGTGCGAAGGCACGTTCCATCTTCAGAGAAGATCATATACTGGACACGGCCATCAATTGAACGTTGCCCGAGACATGTACCAGTAGAAGTATCCCACAATTTGATGGAATATTCTGCTGATGCAAACATGTTTTCACTTGGAGAGAATGAAATGACTGGAAATCCTTCTCCGTGGTCTATGGAGTGTATCAGGCTACCTGTCCGTATGTGCCGAAGCCGAATTAATGGAGAATTGCAGTAGATCAACGCTATGAAGTTTCCACGAGGTGAGATTTCATTGTCCTTAATGATGTATCCTTCTGTGAATGTGAGGAAGGGTTCCGCTGAGGTCAGGTCCCAGAGATCAGTACGACTCGTGTCTTTTCGGTCCTCAGAACATCCGGTTGCCACCAGTTGACTATCGTGTGATATTGTCAGGTCCCCTGTGAAACATCCCAAACTATAACATCAGAAAAAGAGACCAAGATGCTATGAATCTACCATCAGGGGATATGGAAACTATCTCGCTTCTCTTATCGGGTATTTCTTGTGACAGTCTCCCCGATACCAAGTCCCAAACTTTGATCTTTCCGTTAGATATAGCTGCGAGCTTTTCGCCATTTGACGCAAATGCCACGAAAATTATCGCACTTGAATCAGGTTCGAGGAACGTTGATTTTCCAGTGTGCGTATTCCAGAGGCGGACGGCCCCGGCCTCCGACACGGTTGCCAGCTGTTTGCTGTCTCATGAAAGGCAGCATCTCGAATGTTATCTTGATCTTCAAACGATTTCAGACAAATCCAAGTTGACGTATCCCATAACCGACACACATGTGAGTACATATGCGAAGATATCACCACCATTAGTCTGCAGTCAGGTGAGAATTTTAAGCTTTCGATAGTCTCACCGCGTGGTTTTGGGATGCTATGCAGTAATGGGCTCCAATATTTATCAGCACTTGGCTTCTGAGATATCCAAGCAGGAATCTCTTCTCCAAACTCACGTCGAATGATACTTTCCTGCGATGCAAAGAGCAAAGCAGATATGTAAATTTGTAAAGGGGTTTCCTCATACACTGACCTGAAGCTGACAGCGAACCGTTGTGCATCATGAACAAGTCTCTGCATTTTTGCGCTGGTCCCCAGCTACATCCATTACCGTAGGTCCAGTGCAGAGATTATATCGTACTTACCTGGAGAGTGACTAAGTTGTTTAATATCATGATTGCGATCGGGATCCTTCCCATAACAGCCATAGCTTCAAGCCAATGGACAAAGTGTGTTCTTAGGAAGTCATAGAGCACTGTGTCATCCGACGCCACAATATCGCTCAGTTGAAGATGGTCTACCCAGTGACTACAGGCATATTGCACCTGCTCGGGAAGGTATTCATGCACGACTGAAGGTTTTATGTCTGTCATGTAAGTACCTGGGTCTTCAAGGCAGCATATATCACGCCGTAGGGTATTAGACATGATATTCAGGCAGTAATGGTAAATTTTACGATGCGCTTGTTTCTCATCGACCCAAAAGCGACTATCTTTGCATCGCGGAGAGGCTAGAAGAAAATCCCTGAATGATAGATGTAACAATTGAATGGGGCCGTGATCACCTTGGGGCATTTCTAGGACCGAATAAAGGTGCTCCATAAGCCATCTTGTGTCACTAAGCTCGACTTCAACAAGCCTGCTTAGAGCTATGATGGAAAGCGGTCTGGATAGAACAAGAATGGAGCCAACTACCTGTTTAAATAAGTCAGACATCGCCTGGTCGTTGTCCACTTCTCCGGTAAGCACGGCCGGAGGCGATGGTTCTTTGACATTATGGCATTGAGCTGGATATATATAACCCTAAATCCAACGGAAGAAGCAGCTCATAGTACACCATGCGCAAAGATAGATGCTCCGAAGCTTTCTTAGCCTCGCAATGTGTGGACCGATAATATAGAAGCCAGTTAGAAGAGCCGGTGCTTCTCGCAGAAAGAAGGGATAGACATCCATGAAAGGCCCCAGACATGAGGGGTTTCACCGTTTGCTTGACGTGTCAGCTCAGCCTAGCTCCCCGTGCGTAGTATACTACCCCACCTCTCCCCCTTGTCTGTCCTCTCAGCTGCGTTAGTGGAATCACACTGCAGGCTACGCTGCCACAGTCTATAGTAAGACTAAGTACATATTTCCACAGAGTGAGGGAAATTCAACCCTGCATGGCGGATGAAACCATAACATAGTGAGGACCGAGACCCTATATGAATTAAGTTTGTATACCTTGGTCCTTAACCGTAACCCCTAATTAAATAAAAAGCTAGGGTTGCATTTCCGTTTGCGCTAGTGGAGCTGGCCATGTATCTAGCCGATGTGCCGTCAGATAAATATGAACGACTGCTAGTCGTTTTCATTCACAAAGGAGCCTCCCAATGGTGGAAATTCAGCCAACACATATATCTGGATGCCGAATGTCGTGTTCTTCAATTGAGGGCTTAAATGGTGTATCATGTTAACTCGATAACTCAAGCTAAGGAAAAGCAACCCTGTGCCTGATGAACTGTCTTCTGCACTTGGCTGTATCTTTTTCAAGAGCCGCGCGAGAGACCATACAATGATGTCTAAACTTGGCCTTTTGTGCCCGAGCTTTATCTCCGGTCAAAAGATTAGTGACATTGCTGAGGTCATCCTATAGCTCAATGCCCTGATTTGCATAAGAGCCCTAGGGATATAATGTAGTCATCGGCCATTAATAGTTTATCAGTAGGCAGAAGAACCATCAATCAAAGGCCTTGAGTCTCTGTAGATGATCGAGGACTGTGCATTAAAAGTTTGATGGTTTTTGACTGTTGTTGGCTGAGATTTCCTCAATTACTGGGAAGTTATGGGTCATGGCAGGTATCGCAGAGACAGAGTGGGGTACTGAACCCCAAAGACTGGCCAAGACTCTCCATACCTTCGATTGCTTGTCTTTTTCAGAGTTCTGATAGAAAACCCCACGTAGAGTTGGTAGATTTGAGTTGCGATCCTTCTTCAGAACCTGGCAGTGAGTGGAGTACCCGGGCTGATGTAGAGTCTGGGCTATTGGACGGCCATCTCCAAATGATCTGTAAGTTCGTATGATGGACACCGGTTGGCTTTAGGGTTTGGTACATTTCAACTGTGCTTGGTGGGATGAAAAGATAGTGTGTTGATGCTGTGTTCTATGCGAGTGTTAGTACGTGGGGGAAGTCTCTGTTGAGATAAGTAGTAGCAGAGGGTTATAGATTGTAAGGAAAGAGCAAGCAAAGGTCATGATGCAGGGCCCATGTGACTTGGTTATACAGCGTTAAGCAGTTCTACTACTAGTAGGAAACAAGAAGAAAGGGGCGGGAAAGAAAAACAAAGAAATTAAGAAAAACAAAAAGAGAAAAACCGAAACAATAAGGAAAAATAATCAGGTATGACAATTATTCAAGCCCAAGATTGTATATCCAGACACTTGGATGATCATGATTTTAATTCTTTAGTCAAATAAATTATGATTATGCAGCAGCATACGCACACCGAAGCAACGAAGCCCCCGCGATCGGCGCCCCGCTGTTTCAGTCTTCGGCATTGACAGCCCACGTCCTTTCCTTTTCACCCCTCCTGATTCCTCATCACAATACTTAAAAAAAATATACATATCTTCAATCTCCTCAATTGCCTTCTTCCCTGAAATCACTATCCTCGTCCAATCCACCATCAGCCCTCCCTAACAATGTCTACGTAAGCCCATACTTACCTCCCCTTCCCCACCATGCATATACCCCTCCATCCCGCAGTCAACTAACATGATTACCAAAAGAAACATCACCTTCCACGCCAGCGCCTTGACGCGCAGCGAACGCAGCGAACTCCGCAACCAACGCGGCCTCACAATTTGGCTCACCGGTCTCTCCGCCTCGGGCAAATCTACCATTGCCGTCGAGCTCGAGCGCCAGCTCATCCGAGACCGGGGAGTCCACGCCTACCGTCTCGACGGTGACAACATCCGCTTCGGACTCTGCAAGGACCTCGGCTTCAGCGAGAAGGACCGCAACGAGAACATCCGTCGGATTGGGGAGGTCGCCAAGCTCTTCGCCGACAGCGCCACCATCGCCATCACCTCGTTCATCTCGCCCTATATCGCGGACCGTCAAATCGCGCGCGACCTGCACGAAGTCCCCACTCCAGGCGAGGAGACCGGTTTGCCCTTCATTGAGGTCTTTGTTGATGTTCCCGTTGAGGTTGCCGAGAAGCGTGATCCCAAGGGTCTCTATAAGAAGGCCAGGACGGGTGAGATCAAGAATTTCACTGGCATTAGTGCGCCTTATGAGAAGCCTCTCAATCCTGAGATACATATCGAGAATTATGATTTGCCGGTTGAGGATGCCGTGAAGCAAATTGTGGATTATTTGGATGCCCAGGGTTACTTGCCTCCTAAGAAGGAGTAGGTCTTCTCTTGTGTATCTCTTTTTTCGTTTGCATGTGGGTTTGTTCTTGTGGATATTTGCGAACTAGATCTGTTAAATCGGTGATCTATATATAGAATTTTACTCCTTTTCGGGGTCTTCGATTGTGTTTCATTCAAGTTATTCAAGAGTATGATGCGAAGCAAGTAAGCAAAGTATATACGCTACAAAACAAGGTATCAAGTGTACCGTACCCAGACAGATATCCACAGGATCATTGCCCTCTAATTGAGCTCGAACTCATAGTACACATATGCTGTGTACTCACCGCCTCCCTCGTGTACTTCGCTCGGGTCGTCTTTCTTGACCCGGCCCTTCTTGTCCCGTCCAAACGCATTCCCGGCGAGGTAAGAGTACTTCTCATCCAGGTTATGCTTCGCCTTGTCAGCTTGCTTGGAACCCGGTGTCTATATCATGTTAGCCCTAAACCGTAAAGACCACCAACTGTAAGTACATACCCGGATAAGAGTGCAAACGAAGTCGAGAGGAAGACCGTAGCGTAGCACGGTCTCAACAAACACACGGAGAACGAGAACGTGAATCCAGACCATGACGGCCTCGCTCCAGGCAGTCCGTCCGAGCCGTAGTGTCTCGCCCCACAGCTTGCGCTCGTCACCTCCCACGCGCTCGACTTCCCTGCGCTCCTCTTCCTTTCCACCTTCCACGTACTTGAATTCACGGGGAATCCACTTGTGTTCACGGGCCTTGTGGACAAACTCCAAGCTGTGTTTCTTGAACGTCGTGACGGCATACAGCGTGAACTCGTCATCCGAAGCGACAAATGTCGCAGACCGGGGAACCACCATAGGCGAAACGGTTTCGTACGTCTTGAGGAACTCTTTGACCTGTTGAGCCGGGACGGCGACGAGATGTGTCTCGAGGTATTCCGAGTTCTGGACTACACTGCGGGGGTCGACAACCGATGCGAGGGACTTGGTGGCCAGGTTACCTCTACACTAGACGTCAGTATCCCGTGGATATAGATTAGGGGGTTATCGCACGTTTGCTTTCGTTGAAGAGTGGCCAGGGTGGTCTTGACTTGATTGTACTGGGAGTACTTCGACCTGATGTCATTGTCGATGCTGGCAGCTTCCTATTCACAGTTAGATGCCACAGACAGCCAGTTGAGCATTTTAAGAAGCATACCTTCTGGAGAAGGTCGATAAGCTCACCCAAAGACTTATCGGCCCTATACTTGACTTTGTTCCACGTAAAGGTCCGCAGGTACTGATCCACCGGCTCTAATGATTCAATGTTAACACCCTGTTCAATGGCGATCCACCGGTCTGGAGCAAAACATACTGTCATTCACAGCCTTCATCTTGCTGATTTGCGCTTCATCACCCTCCAAGATATTCTTCAGCGCATCGCCGACCTTGGACACAACACCCTGACAGGCGGTCTCGAGTTTAGCCAGCTCATCGGCCTGCTGCACTAAGGCGTCTAATGTGCCGATCTTGAACTCGGGAATGGGGAATGGGGCAACCGATCCATTTTCCGGGGCGACGGTGGCGGAAACAGCGTCGAGAGCGTCATCGCGATGGTGAGAGGAGGTGATGGAGGTGGGGAAGGACACGAGAAGGTACTTGGTGGGTTTGGACATGGTGACGAAAGATACCACTTGTACTGGCGAGAAGAGGTTTAATCGAGTAGAGAGTAACGACCTGTTGCCACGCTCAGCAAGCGGGCAGAAGGCAGTCGGATGGAGAAAGCGGACAAGGAGGAGGGAGGTTGGGAAGGCTGGCCGTCGGTCAGTGTCGTGGAGTTAAGGTGTTGGAGAGCTTCCCAGTTGCGGATCCCGGGAGGCGGTCGGCGGCACGTTTGAAGGTCCCGCCTTTAAATTATATAGTAGTACTGAGCTGACGTATGTTTACCACCTTGTCTATAAGTAAAATCTGTCAAATCCTTTTACAGTGTGCATTATCTCATGCTTTCTTTTGCCTGTCTACATATGTGGTCCAAAACTCGCAGTCGGTCATGTCCCCAAGAAAGAAGTATGGTCAATTAAAACATATATGAATTGCCCCGTTGTGATACTGCTGGGCTACATCTAACCAAACAAAATACTATACAGTCACTATATACAGTTCCACTGAAACAAACCAGTCTCTAACCGTCTATACGCCTATCCAATAAATGCATATGTCACGTTATATAAATTCTCGGAAATCGGTCTGGTCTCAAGTTAACTGAGGCGCTAGTTAGTGATATTATATAAACTCGACATGGCCTAGAAAGAAAGGATATTAGCTTTCAGAGTCTTGATTTCTTTGGGCGGATAAACATACTGCGGCTTGCTTGGGTTCTATAAACAAGGCCTTTGCCTCAACCAAAACCGCGGGTTCTTCTCCCTCCTTTGGCAAAGTCTCAATGCGCGCCTCCACCCAGGCTTTACGACCCTCGACCTTCACAGTCTCGGCCCGCAGAACAGCATAGGCTTCTGCCATGGCAGGGCGCCGATAGTCGATGTTTAGATTGGCCGTTACGCCCACCTTGTTCGGCAGAGCGGGGAAGCAGCACCGTGCCATCGCCTCGTCGAGCAGTGTGGCCAAAAGGCCACCGTGAACAATGCCCAGGTGGCCACTGATGGCGGAACCGAGGTAGAAGATCGAAACCAGGCTCTTCCCATCCTTCTCGGAGAAGACATGCGGCGGAACAACAATTCGATCAGGACCTGAAAGGGTGCCTGCCGTCAGATGGCGGTCGCGCAGCTCGGCGGGGATTTTCAAATGCGGCCGGGACTCGGTGAAGGCAGGGTTCTCCCGCAGCGCCACGGCTACCGGATGGTTGCGGATGAATTCATCGACCTCTTGCGAGAACTGGTCGGGGGGAGTGAATGCGGTGAGAGTTTCCTCATCTGTACGCAGAGTGACCGTCATCATGCGAGAAACGGTCTTCTGGGTTTGGTAAACGAGTCCGGCAGTGAAGGCGACTAATGCAATGGATGTAAAGCCCACGAATCGGCGTAGACGAGACCGAGGCTTAGATGTCTGAGGAGATAGTGGTGATGCAGCTTCTGAAGCCGGGGACAGAGTGATTAGCAGTGAAACACGAGGTGAGGGATGGGATGCAGTACCAGAAGAATAGAGTCGCTGGGAAAGATTGCGAGGTAGAGAAACCTTCCAAGGGGGATGCACGAGCCACTGGGCTTTTATAGGACCATTTGACTTAAGACAGAGCTTGGTCGTGGTGGGGACAGCCCGAGAGAAGACTGACGAGGGGACTCGCGGCATGGCGACAGTGAGATCTGGGCTCGCACTCCGGGATGGCAAAAAATCGAGTTCGTCAGAAGGGCTCTCAGCCACAAAGCAGCCCTGATGGGGAGCTCAATTGGTATCTCGGGAGCTCCTGGTGGAATTCTTCTGCTTATCTGACTCCCCAACCGAGTGGTGAAGGACTGATCCCCTCAACAAGGCCTGAAGATTGGGTGTCTGGGGGCCCTTCTGATTGGCGACGGCGGTAGGGGCAGCGGATCACTGGACTTTAAACCTCGGCTCGTTTTAAAACTCTTCCTTTCATCATCACCGACAATCCTCGGTTCTGTACCGAAGTCATGCAGAACTGGTGGGCTCAGTAACGACACGGGTGATAAAAGTTTTTTTTTATGAGTGTGACAGTCCGGATGTGTTCCGTTCGCCTTCGAGAATCCTCGAAAATGTACCTATCATATTGTTTCACAACAAGGGTCGCCCAAACGGAAACTAGACTTGAAGATCATCTGAGGCAGATCAACCTTTCGGTGGCCCCATGATGGCTGTTTATATCATCGCAACTATTGAACATAGATGAGCTTTTAGCGCCACGTCCTGCGGGAGACCGAACTGATCACAGCCCGAACCATTCAGAGGCGTCGAAACTATCCTAGTGCAGTGATCAGCAGGGGCATACATATCGTTGAAATTAATGAAAGAATGCCAGTTGCCAATATCCAAACATGAGGACCATGCGCAGTACAGACCTGCACCTACTACTACTAGTAGAATCATGGGTTTTCCCTGGAATCCATTCCCCCCCTGGATGGCATGCATAAAGTGCCTCTCACCCAGCATGCCAGGAAGGAGCATTCCTGATCGTCCATAGTCATCCCCCTGATCTCGTAACTGATAATCTCTCGTTACTGTCATGACACGCTCCTTTGATTTGCCATAAACTGTTAGAATATTCGTTATCAATGGCGTCGTCTGTTGTTTGGTCGATTTTTATCGCTGCTCCTCTTGCCTTGGGCTACACTAACCCTCGCTCCATTTCAATTCCTGAAGACTACGATGTACTGCAATATGTTGACCCACTTATCGGAAGTTCGAACGGAGGTATCATTCTTCCAATCGGTCTCAATAAGAAACATTGCGATTGGCATCTGATCCCCTGTATTATTTAGGCAACGTCTTCGCCGGCGCGTCACTTCCCTATGGGATGGCGAAGGCTGTAGCCGACACAGATTCTGTGAACAACCAGGGCGGCTTTGCATACGATGGAAGTAACATCACAGGGTTTTCCAGTCTGCATGATTCAGGTACTGGAGGTCAACCTTCGCTCGGGAACTTCCCTATTTTCCCATATATGGGCTGCAAGGATGACGATGTCAATGGCTGTGTGTATCCCAAGAAACAGCGCAAGACGCACTACGACCCCGGCTCTGTCTCTGCGACCCCGGGTTACTTTGCATTGACCATGGCATCGGGGATTCAAGTAGACATGACGGTATCCCACCATGCATCTCTCTTCCGTTTTCGGTTCCCAGCAGATCGCGAAGCAAAGCCCCTTATCCTGTTGGATCTTAGTGACTTGTCCGACACTCGACAGGACAATGGAACTATTACCGTAGATGCTGACACGGGGCGGATGGTTGGCCATGCTCGCTTTTTACCCAGTTTTGGAAGTGGATCCTACACTCCGTACTTCTGCGTCGACTTTCGCAGTGCCTCGGGTATTAGAGATAATGGCATATTCGTCAATTCGCGAGCGAGTACGGATGTAAAGAACCTCACGATCTCCCGAAGCATAAATGGGTACCCGCTACCGGTTTGTTCAGGCATCGAACCTGTTAGTGTCAAGTATGGCTAACAAGTGTAGGGAGGTGCTTTCGTTCGATTTAACTCATTGGCCGATAATACGGTTCTAGCCCGCGTAGGCCTTAGTTTCATTAGTAGCGAACAAGCTTGCAGCAACTCTGAGTCTGAAATCCCTAACTTTGACTTTAATGCGACGCATTCCGCCGCGGTGGATTCGTGGACAAAGAAGCTTGCCCCGATCCGAGTATCGAGAAACGGGGTCAATTCTTCATTCCTGTCCACGTTCTATAGTGGAATCTACCGCACCATGATCAATCCGCAGGACTACACCGGGGAGAACCCACTGTGGAATAGCACAGAGCCATATTTTGACTCTTTCTACTGGTATGCGCGCCGTCTGCCCCTAGAGCTCTTTCCTGATATGTGATAGTCTTTGGGATTCGTTTCGGTCTCAGCTGCCATTTCTGACCATCCATGATCCTGCATCGCTGGCTCGAATGGTTCGATCGTTGATTGATACCCAGAAACATCTAGGCTGGCTTCCAGACTGCCGCATGTCGCTCTGCAAAGGTGCGGAATTGTAGCCCTATTAATAGAAGCGATCTGACCGGTCTAGGTTACACCCAAGGTGGCTCAAACGCGGACGTGGTCCTTGCCGATGCATATCTCAAGGGCATTTCCGATGAAATAGAGTGGGAAGCGGGCTACTCTGCCGTCCGGAAGGATGCTGAAGAGGAACCGCATGACTGGTCGAACGAAGGACGTGGTGGCCTAGACAGTTGGAAATCGCTAAACTACATTCCAGTAGAGGATTTTGACTACAAGGGCTTTGGAACGATGACGCGGAGCATCTCCCGCACGCTGGAATACTCTTATAATGACTTCACAATTGCACAAATGGCCCGTGGCCTCGGAAAGACGGGTGATGTTGAGAAATACGAAGCTACTTCTCGATTTTGGCAGAATCTGTTTCGCGACGACCAGGCCTCCTTCATAAACGGAACTGATACCGGATTCAAAGGCTTCTTTCAACCCAAGTATCTGAATGGCACCTGGGGATATCAGGTTTGTCCCCATGGCCTAGTTTCATGAAAGTATTTGCGTTTAATCAACTAAAAGGACCCCATCACCTGTTCCAACATCGACACGAGCGGGAGAGCTTGTTCGCTTCAAAACAATGCAGCCGAAACATTTGAGGACAGTATATGGGAGTATCAATTGTAAGTGAAAGCTAGTCAAACGGTTTAAGTAATCCACACTGACCCTCCAGTTTCGTTCCCCATGACATGGCCGCCCTTATCACTCATCTTGGAGGCCCATCTCAATTCATCCGCCGCCTCGATTACCTCCATGACACTGGCATTACATACATCGGCAACGAGCCCTCTTTCCTAACCGTCTTCCAGTACCACTACGGCGGCCGTCCCGCCAAATCCGCTTCCCGCGCCCACTTTTACGTCCCCAAGTACTTCAACGCAAACCCAACCGGCCTACCCGGCAATGACGACTCAGGCGCCATGGGCTCCTTCGTCGCAATGACCATGATGGGTCTCTTCCCGAACCCGGGACAAAATGTGTACCTGATCTCAGCCCCCTTCTTCGAGTCTGTTCGCATCACCTCGCCGCTGACGGGACGGACCGCCACGATCCGTGCCGTTAACTTTGATTCCGCGTATAAGAACATCTATATCCAATCTGCGACGCTGGACGGGAAGCCTTATACCAAGAACTGGGTGGGACATGACTTTTTCACCGATGGGCGGGAACTGGTACTCGTGTTGGGAAGGAATGAGAGCCATTGGGGTACTGGGGAGGAGGATTTACCACCGTCTCTGTCGACAAGGGGTGCTCTCCTTGATTAAGTTCAAGTGTATGAACTAACTCTGATGGTAATTATGAAACTGAATTGATTGTACTAGTCATAGCAAAACTAGGAGTCTGTAATATAAGGTCCCTCTTTCAGGAGTAAGATGGAAAATCACTGATCTCCTAAACTGGGCTGTAATCAAACAACGTACCCAACTGAACGTTACAGGTAGAAACTACATAGTACTACAGCAAACCAAGAACAAATCCATATATGAAGTTTTCTAAATTCTTTTATTCATTCGTTGAGGATTAATCAAACACCCAGCTGAGACAGGGCATCCAATTCGAGACAAGATGGTGACTGTCTCGCACAAATGCAGTGAAAAGGGGAATCGTAATATCTACAGTACATCACGGCATGAAGCAATTCAATAAAAGGAAAAAGGAACAGAAACTGCAACCACAAAAGCTCAAAAACCAGAGGAACAGAATTCAACCCCAGTGTGGGTCTAGGCCTTGCCACGATAGAACTTGCTCTCAACCCAGGGCATACCGGTAACGGTAGCCTTACGGAGCTTGTTACGAACCAAGATGCCAACCTCGGTGCCCTTCTTGTGGAGACCTTGCTTGACGTAGCCCATGGCGATGTTGGTACCGCTGAGAGTAGGACTGGGAAGACCGGAGGTGATGATGCCGACGGGAGTACGGGATTCGTCGTTGATATCAACGATGACGGCACCTTCACGGGCGGGGGAACCCTTCTCGACAGTGAAGCCTACGCGACGCTGGGAGAGGGTCTTGGCGGGGGAGGCGAGCTGGGGGAGGATGGCGGAGGCGCCATTGAAGTTGGCGGTTGCGGGGTCGCGACGGTCTTTGCCGACGACCCAGCCCAGGGATGCGCCGGGGGGAGTCTGGGCGGTGGAAATGTCGTGGCCGTAGAGACACATGCCTGCTTCCAGGCGGAGGGAGTCACGGGCTGCTAGGCCGGCCAGGCGGACCTGGTCAGCGTTTGTGAGGAGGAGCTCGGTGACTTGGGCGGGCAGGGAGGGGGAGCCTGCTGTTGGGATGGAGATTTCGAAGCCGTCCTCGCCAGTATAGCCGGTACGGGAGATGAGGAGGGGGTGAGGGGTGCGCGAGCCATCGGGGAGGGTGAGATGAAGCTCGCGACAGTTGCCGAAGTAGAGGGTGCTGAGGTCTGTTTCTGGACCGGAGCCGTGGACGTAGGACTGGAGGACCTCAGCTGCGAGGGGGCCCTGAAGGGCGACCAGGGCGCGGTCCTCGAGGATGGACCATTTGATGCTGTCGGCGCCGTGGGCTTGCTTGTAGGCGGATATCTCGGCTTCCAAGAAAGCTAGATCCTCGTCGCGCCGGCCGGCGTTGGTGACGAAGTAGAAGGTTTCGTCAGTACGACGGGTGATGACGGTATCATCGATGATACCGCCGGTGCCTTCTTCGAGCAGACAAGAGAGGGTGGATTGGTTGTGACCAAGCTTATCGAGGGATGATGGTGTGACCTTCATCAGGAGCTCGATTGCGCCTGGTCCGCTGAGTTCGTGCTGAACCCTGCAATTGGCGTTAGTCTTTGATTCTATGTATATGGAAGTATTCTTGGATGTGTACATACATGTGACTCACATCGAACAAGCTTGCCTTTTCTCTGGTCCATTTGTGGCTTTCAACATGGCTGAGATCGGAGTATTGCAAGGGCATGTCAAACCCCGCAAAGGGCACCATTTTCGCGCCCCGGGCGAGATGTAGGTCATAGAGCTGAGTCTGTCTCAGCGGCCCCGAAGGAGCTGCAGACGAAGCAAATCGCACACCACCATTAGAGGAAGAAGCAGAGCTGGCACGGAGGAATGGGCGTGCAGCAGTCGGAGTGCGGAGACCGCGGTGGAGCGGAGATGTCAACTGCCGCGGGAGGAGTGTCGAGCCATTGACGACGATAGAAGTGGGCTGCGAGAGCGATTTCGAACCCAGGAGGTTGATACCTCGTCGCAAAGGTCGTACGGCGGACATGATGAGGATTTGAAGCGATTAGATGTGATTTTTTACAGAAGGAAGTTCGTGAACAGAGGACGACAGGGAAGAATTGCGGAGGAGTATGACTGATAGCGGGAAAGTCACATGCCGATAGGGCAAATTCCGCGGGCAAGCCGTCCCGCCGGACGGGTTACCCACTAGATTTACGCAAGATCAAGCATCTACGGAGTATGACGATGGTGTGAATCAATAGGCCAGATTGGAATCTTCTGCGAAAGGCGCGACAAGGGCATCTTCTACCCGCCCGTACCACTGGGGAGTCTTGTGCAGTCTCCAAAATTCCAGACAATCTCAGCGCATGACATGTCGTCTGTCTGAGAGATTTTACTTTATCGCTACAGAGATGATATCTTTCATTACCATGATAACACGAATAGGTAGTCAGTCATGCAGAAAGTGCTGTGGACCTGAATCATAACAATAAGAAAATTCCTCCCACGGTCCTTAAAAAAACCACCAGGGTCGTATTACGTCGGAAGACACACACTTGTGATCACCCCCGCAAAGAATAGAAATTTAGATCAAACAACATGAACTCATTACAATCCGTTATCAGCGCAGGAGAAAGGACTGCCCACAGTTCCAGCTTGATAGTTTAGGACTACGCTGTCCACAGCAGCCTGCAGAGATCGTTAGTCGTGACCATGGACAGCGTGACCGAGAAGGTCGAACTTACATAGGTTCCAGGCCCTAAGAAGAATAGGCCGACGAAAATCAAGCCGACATTGATGATCAAGCCTATCCAGCCCCGGATTCCTCGATTTTTGTAGAAATCCGGTCCGTAGTCTTCACGTCGCATCCGGAGGTAGGCGACACCCCAGAAGATGAACCCGAAAAATGAATCAAACAGCGCGCTCATGATCGAAAGCAGATCGGAGAAGAATGGAATCACTTCGGCAATGATAAACGCCCCAATCCACAGAACGGCTAGGATTCCAGCCCAGGCTGCCCATCCGACGACGGTATGATTACCCTTGTGGCGCGTTCCCTCGAACAGACGGAAGAAGAGGAAACGGGCAGAGACCGAGGCGTACAACACCCCCAGGAAAATCAAGGTCGGGACCATGAATGAAAAAGACACCTTCTTGTACACCTCATTGCTGATAGAGCCGAACGCCGGAGCGGTCATATATTGGTTGCCGGTGTAGGCATATACAATCGAACCCACCAAGCTAAACACGATGATTTCCGCAACAGTGACCGCCGTAACGGATTTCCAGAAGTCCTTCGGCTCCTTCATTTCGGCGATGAAACTCGGGAGTGTGATCTGGCCAATGAACGTGTAGCTGATGTTTAGAAAAGCATTGACGCCCGAGACAAATGTTGTCCCGGCCACGGGGACTGCGGTAACAATTGGGTCGCCTTTTGCGGGACTGTAGCCAGCGGGATGATCTTCGATAGCTGTGAAGACCACGGCCAACATCACTGAAATGAACGTGAACAACGCTGAGAAAGTGGCAATCTTGGATAGTGTGCTGAATGTTCTTGGAAGTGAGCAGACGAACGAGACAATCGCCGTGACCAAGGAAAAGACGATAGTGCACGTCCCATGCGAGGAGACCGTGTTGAGCCACTCGGCGCCGACCAAGCAATGCAAACCCTAGAACAGTATTAGGGCTCACCCATCCGGGGCCTTGAGATGATATTGGGTGAGGTTACCTGAATAAAGGTATTGTTCAACAAGAACATCACTGCGGTCAGATACCAGGCAATCTTCGAGTCCCAGAAGAGATGCTGACCGATATCACACACGTCGCGAACATGGGGATGGCGCAGGCAGAATCTCCTAAGGTGATTATCAATATCGGCTTTAGGGGATACAGAGTCGCATTCACTTACCAAATAATCAGGGAAGTGTAAAGCACAATCCCAGCAATAACCGCAGTCAGAATCAATCCCGGGACTAACCCGAGAACGGAATAAGACCAGGGAAATGACATGATAGCCAAGCAGATGTATTCGGAAAAGAGCAACGCGGCCGTCTGTTCGTCCATGCTGATTAGCACCAAGCCATGAATCTATCCTTTTCGACATGCGAACGCACCTTCTGCCAACTACATGTTCGGTATTTGATGGAGTTACCCGCCTCCATTTCGATTTGTCTTCCAATGTCATCTGTGTCCGAATCGGACTGCACTCCCGGCTGTCGCTGATTCTCGATATCCTTCACCTTATCGGGAGAATCAGGTCGCTCCGAGGTGGAAGACTGACGGTCTTCGTCCCCACGCCCGTCAAGGGCCTTGGATGTATAGGGCGCAGCCATTTTGAGGAGCGGACAGACCGCCGTTGCAAGGAAGTGGTGGAGTGGGTGGTAGAAGTAGAATTGGAGGCCTTTGGATGCATGTACTGCTCCTCACGTTAAGAGATTCAGATAGAAGATCTAGATAATCGCAGGTCAATAGTCGCCCAGAGGAGTAAACGGATGCGTGATGGGACACCGGCGAGCCAGGTGGGAGACCAGAATTACTTACCTTAGGGACAGAATAAGGATTTATATCAGAAGAAGATCTGTAAAACTTTCTAGACGAAAATGAACAAAGGCGAAAAGGAAATAAAAAGGAAAAATCTATTCGGTTAATTAGCGTCAAATGCGAATGGCAAATGCTGGGCATGGACGTACCAAGAGAGCTTGGAGGCGTCCAAGCAATCGACCCCAAGACACTAAGAGGCGGGAGAGAAGGTGAGAAGAACAACCACTGCGATGGTTGTCAGATGGAGGAGGCGAAGAATTAAAAACGAAAAGAAAAGAAAAGTCAAATAGCGAGTAATATTTTGAATGAACCTTATCATGAATACTATCCGATTAATATTTTTTTAATTCACATTAGTCTCTACACTTTCTTTTCCTTTTCTTTTCTTTAATTAATTAATTGATTGATTGATTTCTATTTTGCATTGACCTCAGCGGCTGATAAAGGCGCAGGGCAAGTCCGTTTCCAGAAATCCAGCTTTCCAGCTTAAGCTTCTCTTAGCTTAGCGTCCACCCCCAGTGGATCCCATGGAATGACCATCGACGCAATGAGTCGGACGCCGATACCGACGATAAAGTAAACTTGGAATAGTAAACCCATGACGTGCTCACGGCCGTGTGGGCCATCGATGGTACGCATAGAGTCGGCTCTTTGCGCGTCCCATTACTTACTTGTTAGGGCAGGAATCGCTCCCAGGTAAGATTATGCTCTTGAGGTACCGAGTTAAAACAGCCAAAAGTAACTCAAGCTTCCGCGACCACGGGTCACGGGAGTTCAACCAGGGTGACAGTCAAGATACCTGAGATCTAAGCGAGAGGTTGAGAACTACTTCGTACCCGGTGCCTTTTCAGGGCAACGATCGCCATAAACTTTCCAGTTGTGAACACTACCTACCTGCAGAGGCAGCTACGTCGAAGATTAATTAAAAGCAGTCAGGAATTATGGATAACTTCCCATGACTCCACCCTCTGGGATTGGATGCAACCCAGTTACCCATGCGCCGCCCCCGCTGCCAATCATTACCTCGGAAGGCGTAGATGGCGGAGCCCATCCGAACCAGTTGAGTGCCCCGCATCCGTAAACTGAACTTTTCTTTACCTCGTAGCGGATGCACCCCACTTGGTTCTTGGCCTCAACCGAAGACGTTGTCCCGTGCTTATCCAGTAACAGCCTTTGCCTTGGCCGGATTATAGTACTTACGAGATCGATGACTGCGATACTCCGTACATTGGATAGGATTTTTTTAACCGAATATCTTTCTTATTCTTTTTTTTTATTTATTTATTTATTTTTTTTTTTTTTTACTTTTGCCCCTTTGCTTACTGCTTACTTAAATTTCATCAAAATAATGAATGCGCCTTTGATTTTTTTATGCTTTTTTTTGGCGCTAATTTTGGGCAGCTCGGCCGATCTGAACCTTCCCCCAAACCTACTAGTAGTACTCATACCATAGGTGGTTGCACCTTACATACAACACAAGTAGCCTACGTTAGTTACACAACGACCGATATTAAATCTCGCACCAGGCTTCCCTTTTTCATTATACTAATTTGATGTTCGATGATTCTTTATTTTACTTTTTCTCGTGTTGGCTTAAGCTTGAGCACGTTATGCACTAGCAGATGGCGTGATCCCCACGTGCCCAGTCAATCCCTACCCTTCCTGAAGCCTTGGGATGCTTACTTTGCGTAGAGCGAATGGTGTAACACGCCAGGATAGTCTCATTATTAACAGATTTTTTGACTCGATCTTTATTTTATCCCGGTTGATAAGTTAATTGATGTCAGCAAAAAGCTCGCAATCGCAATTTCATGCCACGATGATGTAATGGAGGCTATCCATGTTCGAGAACCATGTGGCGCCTGGGTTCTAGATTCGGTCTCCTGCTGGGGCTGGGCTTTTATCTTTTTTTGGCTTTTCTTTTTTCAGCAGCCTTTAGCTCTATTGATCAGGTACCTGCCTGACTAGGGTCGGAGTCTACTGGGTTGGTCTACTAAATCGTGCAGGGAACGTTTATGTATATCATATCACCTGATTGGGAGTTCTATTTCCGGCCGGGAATGGTCTGGAACACGCCAGGATGTTACTTGTTTAGTCTTGTGCAATAAGTGCATGGGTTCCTACGGTCGCTGATCTATATGGGTTTAGTACAATGGACTTGTGTTGAAGGAAATGCCTTGAGATAGACTTTTTGTGGTATCTGTAGTATGAACATCGCGTTGCTACACAGCCGTACAATCTTCCCCTTACATGCCCTCGTCCTCCCCGGCCAGCAGGGCCGCATAGTCGTCCACCGAGGCGAAGGTCGGCAGATGCTTGAGCTTGCGTCTCTTCTTCTTTTGATCGGGCTTGTCGTCCTCCTTCGGGAGCTCCACCCCGCCGCCGAGTTCCACGTCCGAAGGTAGGTCCTCGTCGCTGTCAAGGAAGGCTTCGTCGTCAGAAACATCCATGTCGAAGTCATCATCCTCGTCGAATGCATCTTCGGCCTTCTTGGCCTTGGACTTGGTCGCTGGCTTCTCGGTCTCGGAAGCCTCTTCCTCGAAGTCGTCCATATCCACGTCAGACTCGTCGTTGAAAATGACTCCCTCGTCTCCACTCTGTTCAGCCTCCTCATCCTCATCCTGATCATAGGCAGACTCGAGGTCATCCAAGTCAAGATCATCGTCGCTATCAGCTCCTTCCACTTCGGGTTTCGAGTCCACCAGTGCCTTCCAGATCTCTGACTCGGCATCGCTGAGCTCGGCATCCTCTTCAGCATGTTCGACGGGATCCTTGGCCTTCTTGCGGCTCTTATCCTTGTCCTTCTCGACACGGTTGAAGTACTCGTGGAAGAAGACATCCTCCGCGGCCACTTCGTCAGACTTCTTCTTCCAGAAGGCCTCGGAGTTAAGCGGAAGTTCCTGGGTCTGTTTGGTACCGGACACCAACCGATCTTGTGCGTCACTGCCGGCAAGGGGCTGCATGATAGAGGCACCCCTGGTAGCGGCAGAGGCTTTCGGTGTCTTGTAGACAAAGCGGTCCAGGAAGTGCATCAATGTGTGTATTGTCATATCTGGCTTTCCGCTCATAGTCTTGTGCTCTAACAATTGAGCCGCATTGACCGACACGGATGGATGGAAATGTGACAAGTATGGCAGCTATCAAACACAATATCAGTATGTAAAGTATAAACAATGATAGAGGTAATGGGATATACTCACCAATTCCCAGAGGCATGTCTTATCAGCATTACTGTGCTCTGGGTCTCGCTTGCGAGGGTCGTAACGGCTTGAGGGCTTCTTCGGCTGGGCTTCAGGCTGTTCTTGCATCTCATCATCCTCATCGGGAACATCCCTGAACACCTCTTCCCCATCACTCTCATTATCCTCGGGCTGATCGTACAAAGAATTGAGGCTAGAGAACGTCTTCTCTAATTCCCTAATCAAATACATGACGCCACAGATGAAGGCCGGCTGGTGCAGACCAAGCACCTGAATAATACGTTTCACGAATGCCTTTACACGTCGAGCGTTCACGTCGTTCTTCAAAGCCTTGAACAATAGGTTAAGATAGAGTGCCTGCTTCGAAGACGTGGCCAGTCGTGGGTCCAGAAGAGATTCGTATAATGTTCGGTAGAAACGATCAGCAGCAATTTGGTGGGAAGATGTCAGTTGCTGGATCAACATAAGAGCTTGAATGCTAGTGTTGAAGTTCGACGAGTGAGTGATGCGGAACAAAGTATCGACGTGCTTGGAAAGTCTGTGCATGGATTAGCTATAATCGCCCTAATGACTGAAAGGAAACTACATACCGTTCCGAGTCAGAGTTAGTGAAGGGATAAGCTCGATTCACACCGGTCAAAACGCCAGAAGTGAGTTTTTCTTGCATTTCCTCATGCTGAGCCTGACCCTTCTCCGCCTCCTTCTGGGCCTTCTGGGCCTTTCTGTTGAGCTTACCGTTCTTGCCATGCTTTTTACCCGACTGGAACTTGTTCTTGGTGGGCTTCAAGAAGGCAACAAAGAGCGCGAAATAGATGTCAAGAAGTTGGGCCGCAACTTGCTCCTCCTTTGTACTCAAGACAGTTTGGTTCAAGGTGATAATGGCGTAATATTTGGCGTGCTGGCTCTGACCTGGACGGAAAAGAACCTCCTCGACAGCCTTGATGATTGTTGGCTTCATCAATGGGTGTGCTTGCTCAAGCTGTAGTAAAAGGTAGGAAGCTCGAGAAGCGATCTTCTTGGCAGTATCGCCAAGTTTGTTAACCAATAGTCGCAAAAGATTTGTTTCCTGCTCAGGTTTTTCCTTGAGCAGCTCATAGACGTAGCTCACGGCCCTAGAACGAGAGAACTCAATTTCGTCATTGCACCATACTTCTAAAATCTTGAGGACCTCGAAATATTGTTCCTTCAGGAAGTGCTCAAATGCCCAAACGATAAGGTGGCGCTTCTGAAGACCATTAGGGAGGGCATCTCCTTGAGACCACTTGCTTCCTGCCCCTTGGAATGCAGCCATAAGCGATGGTTGATTCGCGAAAGACCTAAGCCTACGGTCGTTCGGAAGTAACGTGCCCTGGGCAAACATATCTTTAAGAGTCCTCAGAACTTCTACTGCCTGCGCACGGCTGCGCTTCTTCCCCAGAGCGAGAAGGTTTTCCAGGGATTTCGTGTTATGCAGAGGAGACTCCTGTATAGCAAGTGTCAACGCCGAAATCTTATCACTAAGAGTACCGGTGGACATAATGGTTGTGTAGAATTTGTGAGAAGAGGAGGCCAACGTTTTCTGCGCTTCAGCGTACATGTTGGATTCTTCCTCGAGCAGGGATACAGCGTAGTTATAGACACGATCAACCAGATGTCGGGGCAAACCGTTCGCATGTTTCGCGGAGATCGAAGGAAGTTCGGTCATGAACCAGTCAGATCTGGGTGGGACGGCCTATTGTCTAGTTAGAATGACATCTACTAGCAAAACAATGATGAACTCACAAGTTTGCTGTATTCCTTGGGAAGAGGAGGCTCCTCGAATTGCTTAGCCCTCTCTTTTTTCGTCTCCTTAGCAGCTGGGGTGGGAGGAACATCTTCATCGGAGCTTTCTTGGTCCTCCTCACTGTCATTATCATCTACAGCATCAATATCGGCCTCGTCACCTTCCACGTCTTCTTCTTCCTCCTCTTCCTCCTCTTCCTCCTCTTCTTCTTCCTCTTCATCTTGCCCCACCTCGTCTTCCTCGTCGTCGGCAATATCATCGGGAACCACTTGACCAGCGGCAGCCAAAATACCCGACAGCTCCTTTCTCAGTGCGTCCTCCTCAGACTTACTCCCGGAACCCTTGGAAATGTTCTTAGCATCTTCGACTTCAGACTCAGAGTCAACCCCGGCAAGCATGTCATAGTCTTCCTCGGTACCCCCAAGGGCCAAAATCTCGTGTCGCAGAGCATCGGTCTGCTCCGCTTCCTTTGGTTTCGACGACTTGTCCTTGCTGAAGGCGTTCTTGTCTTCCCTTGCAATCACTTCGCCATTGCGGTCCCGCTTCCTGCCCTTGTTGTTCTTGTCGGTATCGGTTCGCTTTGTGTCGGGCTTGGCTGTAGCTTCGTTGTTCTTCTTCGGGGTATCATTGGAAGCAGCCTTCTTATTACTCTTTGGCTTTTGCTTAGCAGCGTTCTGGTCTTTCAATCTCTGTTCGATCTTTTGTCGCAAGCCGGCAAACGCACTCTCCTCATATTGAGGGACGGTATCCGCACCAGCATTGGAATCATTCACCCCTCCTTCTGTGGTAGCAGCAGTCGCTCCAGAGGAGCGCTTCCCCTTTCCTTTGGCCATGGTGGGACAATTTCCTGGCCAAAACACAAGTATCGTCGGAATGGTTTTATCCTACATTTTTTTTCTGCCGCCCGAAAACCCAAAAAAATTACGGAGACCCTCGAGGCCGCCGGAGAAACGGTTTCACCGTTTGTCGGTGTCCCGGTGCACGGACCAACTAAAGCCTTCAATGCGGACCTTTTATTTAGATCTCCAACTAAATCATATCCATAATATTGGAGATAAGCGCTACCTTCTGTTCATTATTCTGAATGAATTTCCCTATTGAAAGATTTAGAAGGATTGTCAATCGCAACACTCTATAATTCATGATATCCGGTTTTCGCCCGATTCCGGGCCGCTATTCCGGCGCATATAGAGCATACTGTGGAGTCTTGCCATTGCATAAAGCTCCAAGATGCAGTTTCCATGTAGGACATTGCGCATCTACTTGCCACAAGACTTATCCGCTAATAATGACAGACGGATGGCCGAACTCGGGTGTCTAACTTCTGGATTCCAACGGGAGGCATCTCAAAGAAAAATGTCCAGGGTGAAAAAGGTACTTCTACGCGCAATTAATTACTCTGAATGACAGCAATTGACAGATGGTTAGAGGACGTGAATGACCTCTTAGTTCGAGGAGGCTTTCTCCGACAGGTAGTGGACCCCCCTGTATAGCATAGCCGATTCTAACTCTGTATAGGCTTATTCGGGGATATTCCATATGTTACCGCTAGGATTGCGCGTGCAAGACAAGCTGGAGCATCTGATTGATAAGCATATGCGTTCAGTTGGTATGCCCCATTATGCTTCTTGCGTTAGAAGTACAATTTTCTGAATGTGACTATAGGAGCGTCAAAAGTTTCACTGTCGTCCATATCTGCCCAAGAACTCTGGGAGAGGTCAGGACGCTTAGGAGAGGGTTCAGAGGTACAGTGGTATCTCCGGTCTCTTGCAAGAAACCTCTGACAGGGTATGTTAGGTGTTCAGATTCCATGACAGAAAGGAATCTCGCTTCCTTCTTGCTCCTACTCATGAGGAGGAAATCACCACTCTAGTGGGCAGTCTCGCCAAGTCGTATAGGGATCTACCTCTACGAGTCTACCAAATCTGTAAGTTTACATGTAGTAACTGACGCTTTTCCCGCTAACATTTCTCGACGTAGCAAGGAAATACCGTGATGAACCAAGACCAAGACAAGGTCTACTTCGTGGGCGAGAGTTCATCATGAAGGATCTCTACACGTTCGACTGCACTGTGGAAGAAGCTTTGAAAACATATACATCTGTGAAAGCCGCTTATACACGACTGTTCAACGACTTGAAGATACCATATTTGGTTGCTGCTGCAGATTCCGGCAATATGGGCGGCAACCTAAGCCACGAATTCCATGTTCCCAGCTCCAAAGGAGAAGATACGGTCATTAGCTGTACTAGCTGTGACACTGTTTATAATGATGAGCTTGCAGACGGAAAGATTCATGAATTCGGAAACAATGCAAGCCACCAGGCCAGCCCTGGGTTTGACACTGGAGATATGTCCCCCGAAGCAGCACCGACCATTTCTACAGGTCTCTGGATGTCGATTTCCAAGGACAAACGAACACTACTGAGAGGATGGTATCCGAAATTCTCCATGCAAGGCGAAACCCAGGAGCCAGTGGAAAGAGAAGTGAACTCTCACGCTGTTAAGTCTGTAGCTAATGCTGCAGGCATCGACCTAGACCTCAGCGTAGAGAACCCATTAGAACAGTGGGCTGCTGAAGTAAAGTCTAACAAGGCTTCCGGCCCTTACCGTGTAGTGGACATGTATGACTCGCAGGTGCGAGTGTACAAACGTCCACCGCTGAGTGACTTGCTGGATCAAGCAAGCTGCAAGGTGGAGGACATTGACTACTCTATGCTGGATCGGTTCCCTGGAACAAACAATGGCCTCAGCCTTGTCAAGGTTCAGGATGGCGACAAGTGTGCCAAGTGCGCTCAAGGTCGTGTGAAGACCCACATTGCGATCGAACTGGGCCACACCTTCCATCTTGGCACTAGATATAGTGAAGTTCTACAAGCGTCTGTCATGGTGGACCAATCCTCATCTGGCAGCTCAGAAAACCAGATCGTGCCCATGCAAATGGGATGTCATGGAATCGGCGTCTCACGTATGATCACGGCGGTCGCTGACAGCCTAGCGGACTCCAAGGGCCTCAACTGGCCCCGCGCAGTGGCTCCTTTTGAGGTCATTGTTGTCCCTGCGAAGGGCTTGGAGGAAGAAGCCGAGAAGATATATGACACACTTACTTCAGACCCAGCATCCCCAGTCGACGTCATCCTCGACGACCGAGACAAGCAAATGGGGTGGAAATTGGGAGACGCCGACCTGATCGGGTACCCCATCATTGTTGTGGTCGGTAAAGGGTGGAAGAAAGCGCAAACATTAGAAGTGCAGTGCCGCCAGCTGGACAACCTACGGGAGAATGTGCCGCTAGAGCAGCTCTCGACATTCACTCGGTCCTTACTCGAGCGCCTGTAAAGTTAGGGCCTCTGGGATTGTATTATACAGATGATCAAATTGTACAATATTCCTCTCTGATTCACCTCTATCCACATCAAATCAGGGACCACAGAGAGAAGGCAGCGATTCCTTGCCATCCAACCTAGAGATAACGGGTATAATGGGGGTAGTTAGCACCTGGTCAGCTGGGCACTTCAGAAGGTAAGGTGCTTTCGCCACTTTTCAGCCTCCTAGATATGGGTCATCAGGCCTCTTAACTCGTAATTCCCCAAAGCCAGTCTCATGGTAAACACCCTGGTTTTGCCCACCAATGTACTGCTCTCGGAGTGCTCCATGATCTATACCGTGGAATAAGCCCATTGAACGTGACGGTAGTCCCGTGTTTCTCATAACATTCGGCCAATACCACCGCACTAACAATGAGAACAGTCTGGAGAATTCCTAGATGTCAGGAAAACAGAAACTCCAAACAAACACAGTCTGGATTCAACGCTGCATTCATTAGATTTTCTTTGTAGCAGGCAGGGCAGGCGGGGTGCTCTCCTAATATTATATTAGTAGCCACCTCATTGTGAAACAAAAGCATATCATGACACTCGTGGGTTTAATTCAGCTGCTGCAGAATAAGATCGGTCAGAGTGTGCCTTAGCACGGCTGAGGCTCATTCAAGGTGGGGAATACCCATGTCGAAAATCATGCAAAAGATCAAGTTCAGTCATTGGTTTCCACCGATGTCGTACATGAAAGGGGCAGTGAAGATGCTCTGATTGGTTCCCATGGAAGTTCAACTACTACTACTACTACTACTACTACTACTACTACTACTACTACTACTACTACTAGGTAACCTCACAGCCTTGGGCTGAAACCTGTCCTATTCTGGAACCGGTAACTACAACCTTTTCTATACAATATAAAAGAAACTTCCATTTCTCTCTCATTTCAACAGTTGCCCTACACAGCGCAGGACTTATACATTTCTTCTTTTCATAGGACCTCCCACTTTTACACTCCATTCAAACAACTCACCAATCCTCTTGGTTTATATCTTCGAATCGCAATGGATAAAAATGGCAAAAAGGTCGTCAGGACCGGAGTGAATGTCTTCGTCTTTAATAAAAAAGGTCAATTCGTGATGGGACTCAGAAAGGGCAGCCATGGCGAAGGTATGTTTCTTCCTCTCCCATCTTCCCCCAAACCTCCCACGTTGAGGTTTTCACTACGCCCTCTATTCAAGTCTACATATCAATTGATTGACGAGGCATGCTAATCATTTACAGGTACCTGGGGTCTTCCTGGCGGCCACATAGATTTCGAAGAAGAAAGCCTCGAGGCTTGCGCAAAGCGCGAAATTCACGAAGAGACGGGCTTCAATATCGAAGATATCGAATTCCTCACTGTTACAAACGATGTCTTCAAGGAGGAGAAAGAGAAGAAGCACTACACTACCAATTTCTTTGCGGCCAAACTTGAGGGTGGCACAGGTGACGCTGAGGTAAGTCTCAACCCGGGTCACTAATATACTTCTGGTTTTTGGACTAACAGCCAAATCTTCTATAGCTTAAAGAACCGCACAAATGCGATGGATGGAAATGGTTCACCTGGGAAGATGTCAAGGAGCTTTATGAGGCACAAGATGCTGCTGAGAAAGCGGGCAGGGTGTCTGAGTTTGAAGGGGAGAAACTGTTCCTCCCCACGATGAACTTGTTCCGGCAACGAGCAAAGATTCATCCACTGGAGGCATATAACGGGATAATGAGAAACGAAAACAAGAAGTCTGTGGTCGATTCCGTGTCCGATCTTCTGTCTGCTCATGACTCGCTCGATGAATGCTGTAATGGAGGAGTCAAGGCAGATTGAATGACATACGCTATGGTTTTCGACGCCAGTTGGAAACCAGTCCAGGATGTTTTTTTCTTTCTTTCTCTTTGATCTGCGACATGAAATACGACGATACGCTTCCAATTACGACGAATTGTTTCTACTTACTTCCTTCACCTTTAACAACTTGTGCCTCTTCGTGTGCTAGTCACCCTATTTACGCTTGCTATCACTTTTAATGTGAACTATGAAGACGTTGTCATTATTTTGAGTCATTTCTAATAAACTGAAGCATAGAAGGTGGTATAATAAATCAATCTTCAATAATCATGGAGCTATCCCTTACGAATATCGAATGAATATATATTCAACCACATGGAACCCACCAACCAGAAGCCAGAGGGCGCCTTATCGGGCCTTTCCCTCAGTAAAACAAATAGTCCAACTAAAATAAAATCGAACTCACACCTTGACCACTTTGACCATTAGATAAAGAAAGGAAGAAAGGAAGAAAACATCAAATCCTCTTGCAATCCTACCTACTTCTAGTTAGCCCAAACTAAGCATAAAAAGCACAAACTTGACTAATCGACATAGCAAAACTCCACATAATTACATAAGCCGATCAACGACCATACCCAAAAAAGCAAGAAACCTACTGCCCGCCGCGGCGAGCATAATTAATCCCAAATCCAAACGATAACAACTAACGGACGAGGAAAACAATCCAATTCCTCGCACCGTTGATATTCAACCAAAGCCCACTTTTCCGCATACACATAGCTCGGACTCACGCAGTATCATCCAAAAATAAGGGAGCGGAAAAGTGAACGAAAGCGCCATTGCATAAATCAAAATGGCCCCTCAAAATACCCCCGCATCGGATGCTCCTGCGGGCTCAGGTATGGCGAACTTCTAAGATATGGCTGATTAGATCTGCGGGGGTGGATAGCTAATCTGGAGTGAATGAGTAGTTAACATTAACTCGCTTTCTGTGCCGCAACTTCGGGCGCTGCAGACTCGTCTTTCGTCGGAATTGGAGCATTTGACGTCGTCGCATGCTAAGTTGCGCGCGGCGCAGTCGAAGTTTAGGGATTGTGTGCGGTCGATTAATGAAGGTGTTGTTGGGTCTGAGAAGAGGGGGACGGATGGCAGAGATGACATCTTGGTGCCTTTGACGAGCTCGTTGTATGTCAAGGGTAAGCTGGCCGATCGGGAGAAGGTGCTTGTGGATGTTGGAACAGGATTCTATGTTGAGAAGGTGAGTCTATGTTCCCTTTCCTGAGGGTTGATTTGAAAACTGATGACCTATCTCTGGACAGACTGCGAAAAAGGCTATTGAGTTCTATGAGGACAAAATTAAGAGTCTAGAGACGAATCTCACAGAGTTGGAAAAGATTGTACAGACGAAGAGCTCCCAGCAAAGACTCTTCGAGGAGGGTAAGTCGAATATAATGCCATATCATTCTCTAATTGTCCCGCACTCAGCCTGCGAATGCGTACCGTAAGCTAACTATTACCAGCTCTGAGACAAAAATTGCTTAGCGAAGGTGCTCAATCATCTGGTGCTGCCGCTGCGGGTGGTGGTTAAAACCTGTCAGACGCTTGCAGAGGCGTCCGATCATCCAGTGATCGGTCAGGGCAAAATAGTTAACAGAAATAATAGAGGAATGGTATTTGTTACAGTAAGTGTTGGCAATAGCAAATCATTAACCGCTTCGCATGTAAGCTCCTGCTTTGCCAGCTGGGAAATGTCGCACGCTCCCAAGGCTTTTGCAGAGATGTAAGACACGTTGAAACACACATATTCGACGAGACATTGATCTCGCACAATGAAGGGAAGATCACAACGAAGCAAAAGCAGAATGGCCCTGCACCTAGAATTTGAGCCATGATATATTCAGTCGCATCTATGAGTTAACAAACAGTCGCTCTCATAAAGATCAACTTGATATGTCTAGAATAGAGTGCCAAGGTCGGCATCCAACATCCCAGCAAGACCCTTCACCTCAAGTTTGGGCGAGGATCCATTTGAAGGTGGCTGGCTTTTGGTTGCAGCAGGAATCATCGAGGGCTCGGTGCTCACCTGTACTTTCCTGGTAGTATTCTCTGAGCTGGAACTGGGCCGTGCTGGGCCTAGAACTTCCGCCACTCGTTTCACTAAACCAATAAACTCCCAGAAGCCCTCGCCCTTGTCATCCGAATTGGATATCATTCTCGGGGGGAAGAAAGTGTGAAGCTCTGGGCTGTGCCGTGCGGAATGCCCAACTGACAGGTTGGCTTGCTCTCCCATCAAGTTATCCCAATTGGAATTAAATATAGATGCGCCCCAGGAAGTGGATGGGACATCGCAGATCTCACCCGTCACTAAAGCTGGTGCTGGTGCTAGTCCCTGAAAAGCGTCCGTCTTTAAGCGGCTGTATTCATCGTACCTCGCTATTTCTAATATGTACTTGGTGCCTTTCAGTCGGTACCGGATGGAGGCTTTTTCCACAAATCTGGATACAGGTGCTGAACTCGGAAAGATCACTTTTCTCTTGGGCTGTGCAGATATGTCACCTATGGTTGTAGTGCGTCGGAAGCCGATCGAGTGCGAAAACGATTTCAGTGCAGCATCGATGGAAGATGTCTCGTAGAACTCTAGGGATTTGATTTCAAGTTGCCAGTCGGCTCTAACAAGGACTCAGTTAGACCTAAACGACGAAAGACACGAATTTACCTACCTTTCGAAATCAATAACACCAATCTGTAGGGGTAGCCTCCTGTCCCTTGACTGGCCACTTTTGCGAGGCCTAAGCCATCGGCGTTGAGTTACTTCATATTCCTGTGCCCCGGGGCTTCTAGCAAATTCAGCTTCGAGACGAAGTAGAGCATTATTCGAACCCAGGAACTCGAAGTTCACGGAGTATGCAGGCTCAGCATTTTTCAGCGAACAGGATGTACTTTCGTAAGGCTCGAGAAGATCGGTAGACATGAAACATCTAGCCAGGAGCTCATCTTGACCGACCTGTAATCTATTTATAAAGTATTAAACACTAGACGAATAAATAGTAAGGAGTCCATACCCTGGAATCAAACGGCCTTTTGTTTGCTCATGCAATAGCATCTCTCTAAACTCCTCAAAACTATACCCGACTTTGTCATTCTTGGGCATGTGATACTCATCGAGCACAAATGAACCAAGGTTAACACGCATACGCAAGTGTCCACGGACAAAGGAGACACCTTGCAAGGATCTTGAAAGGGCGCTCAAGATGTGTGTGTTGTTCTTTGTCTGTATCAATGTACGTCGATTCTGCCACAGCTCTGACGAAAGGCTTTTCACCCTCTTTCCATGGAGAAAGGCTTTCGCAAAGAGAGTATTATTCTCCACGACAATCTTGTCTCTCAAGGTTTCTGGAGGCTCTAAAATGTAGGCTTTCGACCTAACGTGGCTATTGGCAACGGTCTCACTCCACTTGGTCCTGAGAAGCTGTGCGATCTGCCTCATCGTATCATGGCTGTGACCAAGAGCACATATATAGTCCGGGGCATTCTTTGGAAGGTAGACGTGACAGCCAAATTTCGCCCGAATGATATCAAGAGCCTCGAGTTGTTCTCCAAGAGATTCCTTGATTGGTGGACCATCGTTCGGCCACAAGAAAAAAAGCTTGGATGACGGATCTGTTAGAAAAGAAAATAAAAGTTGATACCTTGATATACTGACCTGCTCGGGAAAAGCTGAAGGCGATTTCGGTTCCTTCCTCAGAAGCAGCAGCATGTTCTCACGTCTTTCCTTTAAATCAACACCCATCTCTTTGTTTGCGGAATAGGCATTGATTTTAGCCCATTCCGTCCTTTTATGTGCGGGTGCAAGACTATTACATTTGGCAAGAAGCCTTTCAATCATTTCTATGGCCGAAGCCACGTCTTGTGGTTTACCCCATAGCTGAATGACCTGCAGTGAATGAGCACACTACTGTTCATTGACATCTGACTACGAAATGGCTTACCTTGTCAGTATAAGATGGAGGTTTCACATACGCGCCTGTTCTCCTGCTAATATCCTCGAAGATTTCATGACGACCTTGGGCGGCTGTAGGGGACTTTCCTGAAAGTGTCGATCTTGCTACTCCGAAGAACCTGTACACCGTATAATAGTGAGCATTTTTTAAAGAATGAAAGCGATCTGAAGGTGCTTACTCGTACTTGAAACTGCCAAAAGAGGCAGGCAATTTGAAAATCGCTTCAGTGTTACCCAAGGTAGTGTTAGCATATTGGAATCCGAAACTAGAGAGAGCCTACCAGAAGGTTCACTACCACCTCTCCAATTTGATTTAGCAGGTGAGTCGCGGAGAAGATTGCTGGATTGGCGTGAGGCTGCGGTGTTCGAGTATGCCCGTCTAGCCTGCACACGCCCCCTTGTTGCCCTTGTTGCCCTCGATGCACCTCTACCTCGCCCAATGCTGTTGGCTACAGGAGCTGCGGTAACTGCCGTATATGAAGCCTGTGGTTTCTTCTGTGTCTCTATCTCATTTCGGATACTATCTTTGGACAATGTTATGCGAGCCTGATCAGCCACTGTTCGCGTCGTTCCTCCACGGCTTTTCGGTGTGGGCCGACCGTAACCAGGTAGCAACCATTCTATATGGTGCATTGACTGGTCAATGAACAATTTCTTTCAGAAGAGCCTGGGGTAGTAAGGGACATGACTTGTCGTTTGCTTCTTACTGATAGAGGTGTGTCTTACCTTTAGCCCCCGCGGTTTCGTGACTGCAACGGTGTTAGCATACAAAGAATAGATGGGAGGAGGGAAACAGTTGTCTCAGGTGAGAGGTAAAGAGATGAACCAAAATAGAGAACTCACTCCATGTCTTTTATCAAGGAGAAGCTCGCAACAGAGTTGAAGCTCTCCGACAGAGATAGCTGCAAACGGCGAGCAGAGGCGGTGGCTAGGCTGATAAGAGTTGGGTGAGTAATATGTAGCAGAGAAGAGAGAAAGACACGATAGATAGGTTAAGCCAATAGATCTAAATCAGCAGGTTTTAAATGACGAGAATTCCTTTGTCCAGAGGATGATAGGGGAATGAAGGTGAAAGTGAAAGAACATACGCTGATGATGAATATGGAAAGTGCCTCGTCACGGGGCGAGATTCCTGTGACCTGCACCAAGAACCTCACCGGCATGTTTATGAACGAAAAACAATACTGTTGCCTCTGAAACAGTTGGTGGCGTTCAGACCAAACGACGGTGGCTCACTGCATTCAATGATGTTTCAACCATTAAAAGTCACTATTCTCAGAAATATATCGATTAGTACTTCTAAATAAATTCAAGGAAGGAATTGGTTATCGATCTAAAACGGTACTACGTTGGAGAGGAAACTTCTTTGTATGTTCTATGTATACTTAATCAAGGTTAAGATTATATAGATCGGAGGGAGGCTTAATTATTGGACGAAGACAGAGCAATGGGACGCTAAGCCCGAAATGGGTTAAAGTGGACTGCGCCCGGCGCGCTTTTGGACGTGTTGTGGATCCATTTTCAACCTTCCTTTGTTTGCTCTTCAATTACCGCAGACCATCCCTTCCGCCAGCAGCTATTTGTCCATTCCTTTAAAAGACAATGGCTATAGACACTGCAGACGAGAATGATACTCTGCAGACTCACAGGCGTAGTGCGCGCAAGCAGGCCCAGCAATGGATGACCAAAGGAGGTCTTGTTCGCGATGATTCTGATGACGAACTTGGTGAGGAGGATCTTCCGTGGGAATGGATATTTGCTGCCGATACTGCTGAGAACAAGGAGGATGCTGTGACGGACGCCCCAGAAGACACACCGAGGTCAAACCGAAGGCGCACCTCCCGGGCCAACGCAAAGAACCGTCGATCAATTATTGGAGCCCGGATGGGTTCGTTTGAATGCAAATTGGGTCAGGTCGTGCTGCTTAAATCCCCAGAGCCAGGCAAAGATTGGGTGGGAATCATCACCGAATTTATCGAGGAAGAGGATGAAGCGGATGGCGAGACAGTCAAGTCCGCCAACATCATGTGGTTTGCTTCGCCAGACGAATTCATGTCGACAAGGAACAAGAGACGAACCGACGCTTTGCCTAATGAGCAGTATCTGACCGCCGACTTCAATGTCAACCCAATCTCATCAATTAATGGTAAAGCGACGGTAATGTCCAAAGATGCTTTCTTCGCCAAATATCCGAATGGGGCTGCGCCGAAAGGAAAGGAACAATTGTCAGACTACAACAAATGCATTGTCTGTCGTAGAGGCGTGAATCAAGTTCAAGGGAGATACACCGAGGAATTTGTCTGGGAAAATGTCTACCGGGAGGATAAGATCTTCGATCTGATTGCTATGGTCAAGGACGGCCTGAAAAAGGCCAAGAAGCGAAAGCAGGGTGATGATGATGTGAGATCCAACCGACCTTACTCGAAGATTAAGATATCCTGACATGTGGAAACAGTATGTTGACACCAAGGACAAAGAAGATGACGACTTTGAGCCTGTGACACCAAGGAAGAGGCAGAAGTTAGCCACGAATGCCACACCACAGTCACGACGCCAAAAAGCTCTGACTACCCCAACACATAAGAGGTTTGTTACATATGTCCGACTAGATATAGGAAATACTGGTGCTAATGGCATATTGGACAGAATTGTTGTCAAGAAACCCCTCGAATTTACACCGTTGGGCACTCGTATACTTTCTCCATCCCATTTCGCTTCTCCATATCGCCAGGCACGGACTCTCCTACATGTCTCTACGGTCCCTACCTCATTGCCGTGCCGGAAAGCAGAATTTGACACCGTGTACAACCATCTCAGCGCTGCCATCATGGAAGGAACCGGAACATGTATCTATATCTCGGGTACACCTGGAACTGGCAAGACGGCAACAGTCCGTGAGGTGGTCGCACAGTTGAACGCAGCCGTGCTTGCAGAAGAGATGGACGACTTCATTTTTGTTGAGATTAATGGCATGAAAGTCACCGATCCACATCAGTCCTACTCATTGCTTTGGGAAGCCTTGAAGGGCGACAGGGTATCTCCTTCCCATGCGCTTGATCTTCTCGAGAGGGAATTTTCACATCCATCACCACGACGTGTCTCATGCGTTGTTCTCATGGATGAACTTGACCAACTGGTAACCAAAAACCAGTCTGTGATGTACAATTTCTTTAACTGGCCTGCCCTTCGCCACTCCCGCCTCATTGTGCTTGCCGTCGCAAACACTATGGATCTGCCCGAGCGAACACTAAGCAACAAGATTTCCAGCCGTCTGGGTCTTACTCGCATCACATTCCCCGGCTACAAACACACCGACCTCATGGAGATCATAAGCACTCGCCTGGCCAACATCCCAGGAAACATAGTCGATGCAGACGCCGTCCAATTTGCAAGCCGAAAGGTGGCTGCTGTTAGCGGTGACGCTCGACGCGCATTAGACATCTGCCGCCGAGCAGTAGAGATTGCCGAACAGGCCAGTGAGGCAGCTAAACTGGAGCCTATTCTAGAAGATGACAACGCAGATGAAACCGAGTCTATGCCACCAACGCCCAGCAAGACCCCTGCGAGAAAGGAGAGATCAACCAACAAGCAGTCCGCCCCTCCAAAACCTCAACCGCCACACAAACAAGGACGTGTCACTATCGCTACTATTAAACAAGCCATCCAAGAAGCAACCTCAACCCCGCTGCAGCAATCCCTACGCTGTCTCCCGCTCTCCGCGAAGCTTTTCCTTGCCGCTCTCTTGGCTCGTGTGAAGAGAACTGGGATCACCGAATCAACCTTTGGCGACGTACTTGACGAAGCGAGACGAATTGCAGACGCTGCAGTCGCAGTTGCTGGCGCGGCTGGTGCAGGTATTAAAGAGTATCTACTCAGTGGTGAAAGCGGTGCTCGCGTGCGTGCTCTAGGATTTGCGGCTATGGAACTCATGAACTCTGGAGTTCTTGCCCTGGAGCACGGGCCAGCGACGAAAGGACCTCTGGGAAGTGCTGCCATCCCTAGTAGAGGGGACAGAAGTGGTAAAGTTAGGCTGAGGGTGGCAGCCGAAGACGTAAGGGCTGCGTTCCGGGACGATATAGAAGCTAAGGGGTTAGGGCTGGGCACGGATCAGTAGCCTTTTGTATGAGCAAGACAGTCTTTCGGACCAACAGCTCCTGCACCTCATGAATGGTAATGTACAGATGTACGACTTCCGTGTCCGATTTTCTCGTTGTCTAGGCCATGTATTCTACAAAGTCATTTATTAATCGAATAATGATACCCACTTGTACGTCAAGCAAATTATCGACTACAAGTCCTCAAAGATAAACAAGTTTAACAGCGTAAATCAAGCAAGTTCCAAAATGTTTCAAGCTTAATATGATACAACAAGAGAGAAATCCTTTTATAAACCCTACCAAATCCCAGTACTAGTCACAGATAACAAACAGTACATCTCGAACGCTAAACTCCATAAGTGCGTGAAGTGAACATGCCCGATTCTTATATCAGATCCAGATCAATGAAGGGTATAACATGACAGACGGCCAACAGCAATACCAACCTAATATCTCTGTCTGCCAAGAGTTGGAGCCCAAGTCACAGGGTGCGACTCAGGTGTAGCCTCATCATCCGGCTTCCAGACCTTGATGGTCTTATCTGCCTCACCAGTAATCAGACGCAGGCCTGTCCGGTCGAAAGTGGAGGCCATGATGCCTGCCTCGGCATCGAGCGAACCAGGTTGCGCCATGGTATCGATCGACTGGAAACGGTATCCGGTCTTCCAGTCCCAGAAAGACATGGAACCGTTGTCGCCACCGGAGAAGAGAACGTTGTCTTCGTTCACGGCGAGAGAGTTAATGACAGCATTATGACCCTCGAAGTTTTGCATGAAGTCACCCTCGGGACACTTCCATTGCTTGATGCTTCCTGTGCTGGCACTAGCAAATGTGAATTCCCGAGGGTGGATAGCAAGGTTTCGGACACCCTTTTTGTGGTGAGTTAGGACACCCATTGACTTTCCAGCTGCAAGATCCCACAGACGAACGGTGGCATCCAGGGAACCAGTAATGATTTGTGGATCAGCTTCCTGACACTTGACATCGGCAACAGTTCCTTTATGGCCGGACAAAACGTGGATGTTACTCCTCGTTCGCATATCCCAGACTCGGGCAACACCGTCTCGACCACCAGTGACCAGCAGGTCGAGGCGAGGGTGTAGAGCTAGCGTATATACGCCACTTAGATGGCCATGGTAGTGACGAATGACCTTATTAGTCTCCAGATCCCAACATTTCACCATCTTGTCCTCTCCACACGAGAAAAGGTAAGGATGCCGGGGTGACACAGCCAGTCCGCGGACAGTGGAGATGTGGCCTGTAAGGGTCAGGCGCAGAGCACCAGTCGCCAGATTCCAAATTTTAATCGTCCGGTCACCAGCACCACTGGCAAACCACTCGTTGTTCGGCTCCACCGCCAGACTTCGCACCCATCCCAAATGTCCAGAAATTACTCTCATCAGTTTCCATGGAGCGTGCCAGTCGGGCCTCTGTTGTCGCGTCGCGGAGGGTCGCTGGATCAGGCTCTTGGGTTGATCCTCATTACCAAGGCCACCAGCAGCCGGGCCTTGAGCTTTCTTCACCAGGGCCATTGAGGCGCCGCTACCATCTACGGGCGCCTTCGCCTGGGCTTGGGTTTTGGGACGCTTCGTACGCCCGGCCGCTGCTTTGGCTTGCTTCTCTGCTAGAACTGGTGGGAGTTCCTTCACATGTTCATATTCCGCTTTCCGTCTGTAAGAAACGCCAATCGATCCATCTCCAGTCGAGGGTGTGACCATAAGATAATCCGCGCCGAATAGTTCAGCAGTCCTCTTCGCGGATCTGCGCACGGCCTCTTCGGGCGTAGTCGACGAGATAACGTCCATATTCGTGGAAACTCTGAGGTCGTATATTGGGACTGTAAAGCGAGATGGTAGGCGAAAGGAACGTGTCGTTCACGTCTGGAACCCCGGGCAAAGGGGTTCTGACGGTCAGTTGGCGGTAACAGCAATTTACTGCCTCATTCAAGATTTATTATTGAGCGATTGGACAATAAGCGTGAACTGGTGGCGAGAATCGTTGGAGGAGAGAAAGAGAGACTGGCGATGACGAGTCTAGAGGGTTGGTTGCGGTTCCTTTTTGACTTTTGGCGGAGAGCTACATAATATCTGCCTGAGGCTGTAAGGCACACAACAGGTGTCGACGGCAAAGCCCCTCCGCCAATAGCTCCGATCTTATCGTGTGCAGCTATCCGACAGTTCTCCGACTGACCCGCATCTATAAATTCTATAGCACATCATGGACCCTCAACACGACGCCAAATTTCCTCTACATGAGGCCGCTCGAGAGGGTAGAAGTAAGCGCAATATTATAGTCTATTAAATCATGACACTTACCAATGCCTGACAGCTCAGGTGGTCGAGTCACTTCTAAACGTAAGTGCTGGCCCGCATCATCTGGAGCTGTCTATCTTCCTTTTATGGCCAGAGCTATCGCAGTTTCCGGAGTATATCATGGATGCTTACTTTCAGGACTAACAGGCAAATCCGAAGCTTGCCAATGTCAAAGATGATGACGAACGCCTTCCCATTCACTGGGCTGTAGCATACAATCGGCTTCCTATCGTGGAGCTATTGGTGGCCACCAAGCACTTCGATCCAGATGTTGAGGTAGTCTCCTGTTCTTACTTCCTACGATTACTAGAAACACAGAGGTAACCTGGGTTATTTGCGATCAACCACTTATTTGATATCACAGGACGGCTCAGGCTGGACCCCATTGATGATCGCAGCCAGTCTAAAGAACGCCGAAGGAGATCCGACCATCGACCTACTCTTGAAAAAGGGCGCAGACGTAAATGTCAAGAGTAACTCCGGACAGGTCCGTCTAATCTCAATCAATCAAAGCTTTGTCACTAACTGTAACTCCAACTCCAGAATGCGCTCCACTTCGCAACCTCCAAAGCCAGCCTTTCCACCGTTCGTACCTTAATAGCAAACAAATGCAGCGCCAGAGTTAAAGATAGGCGCGGGCAACTAGCACTCCATCGCGCCGCAGCTATCGGGTCCTCACCAATCATTAAGGTTCTTCTCCAAGATGGGAAAAGTCCCGTCAATGCCACGGACGTGGACGGTCTGACTGCTCTGCACCATGCTATCTCTGAGGGCCACGGTGAAGCTGCGATCACTCTGCTTAAGGCTGGTGCTGAAACCGATAAGAAGGACGCCAATGGTATTTTAGCTATTGACATGGCGCCGGATGCAAGTGTAAGTAATCCATTCTCTTTCCGTATAACGGCCTTTAGGCGCATTTCTCTGGTTATTGCGAGGCTAACTGTGTCAAGGTTCGAGAATATATTCGGCAAACTGCAGAAATGGAGGGTATAGAAATTTGAGAGACGTGGCACATGGTAATGGATACTCGGAGCTTTCCAAAGCTCATCATAATGGTCTAATAGTAGCAATTAGGAGAGATATTATATTCTTTTCTGAAAAGTCCTGTTTCGCATAACATCGTCTGAGGTATTGAACGTCCAGGTAAATACTATGTACAGAAGTAAAAAGGATTATCTTTCAAGAGACGTCTATAGGCTTTCATTTCATGGTACTATCCACCAGCTCTCGGTAGATTTTCTTGACTTCGGCAATATCAGCCTGGAGCTCTTCCACTTGCTCACTCTTTTCACCCAGCAGCTCAAGAGTAGTCTCGTAACGCTCCTCTAGCTCTGCATGCCGCTTCTCTAGTTCTTGAATGCGGGCGTCGGCTGTCTTTTTCTCCTCAGATTCCCGCATCAGATCCACAACTTGTTGCCGGGCTTCATCGCGTTGGCTTACAATACGGGCAAGCTCATCTTTCGTGGCAGCACGTTCGCTTTCCAATCGGCGAACCGTCGCACTCATGCGCTCAACCAACTGGACCGACGGACCAGCGCCAACAGTGGACTCCGAGATAATGTCATTGATTCCCCGGGAGTTTTGGGTCAGCGCTCCACCAAAAGCGGATGGCGTGCCCGGACGGGCAGAGAACTCGTCTGGTTCGAAAGTAATTGAGGGGGTGTCCGTAAATTGCGAGAAGGAGGCGCTATTTGCTGGAGGTGAAAGGAGACCAGATGTAGATGCTGGGAATGAGTTCTGTCGTGTTGGTGTGCCTACTTCTGGCGACGTCATGGGCAGAGTCGAGGACCGGCGACTTGATCGCAAGTCAGTGAGAGAACCTACAGGCTCTAGGGCACTTGGCCTGCGACTGTACGCCACTGGTGATTCGGTACGTTGCTGCTGGGTGAAGATGGCAGGAGGTACAACCTGCTCGCGCCATTTCATTCGTTCTTCCTCCAGTTTCTGCGCCCACGTTGCATCGCACACTTTCTTCTGTTCGTCGAAGTCTTTCTGTGCCGAGACTAAATCGTCCGCAGCTTTTTGAAGTTTCTGCTCCAGTTTTTGCAGCTCCTGCATGCGTTCCTCGAGTTTGCTTTCAAGATCATGCTCGACCTCTTTTGCGTCCTCGAGGTCCTCCTCAGCCCTTTTAGCTTTGAGATTCTGCACACCTAGATTAGTCTCTATCTCTATTTGGTCAAGAAAAAAAATATGAGTTGGGACAAATCAATCATACCAATTCCCGAACTCTCCGCCGCAAGTCTCCCTCTCGGCGTGTGGCTTCGTCTCGTTCTTTCTCTACGTTGGCTAAGCGCGCAAGTAATGAACCTTCCAACGCCTGCCAATTTTCACTAGCAACAGCGTACTGCGTCTGCAATGTCTCGATCTGGCGTAGAAGTTTTGCTTGGGCATCGCCAGCTACCCCGGATGAAGCTTCTTCCGCTCTAGAGCGAAGGGACTCCATCTTGCTCTCCAACACAGATTGCTCGTTCTTTAATTCGACCTCCAGTACTCGTGCCCGTTCCTTCTCTTGCTCGATGGTACTCTTAAGATCGCGTATCTCTGTCTTCAAGCTTTCCTCACTTTCATCACGCTCTGCCTTGATGCTTGCCAGCTCTTCTTCCAAGTTGGCCGCATGGCGCTTTTCCTGCTCCAGCGCATCAGACTGAGCTTTAGCCTCAGCTGTCTCGGCTCGCGCAACTGCTCTGGCAAGTTGTCCATTTATTTCCTGAACTGTTTGGCTCAATGCATCTCGCTCCGCTGTGACTGCTTCAAGATCCCGCGAGTTTTTTGACTGAGACGTCAGTGATTCATTGGCTCGTTTTTCGGCAGCTTCAGCCCGCTTAGCCCTGGCCTCAGCGTTGGCCAGATCTCTTTCCAGTTTTTCTGTTTTCCGATGATTTTCAGTTTGAACCTTCGAATTCTCCGCCAATTGCTGCCGAAGTTTCTTAATCACTGTACGGTGGTCCATCTCAGATTTCGAAAGTTTCTGTCCTTCTTCGAATAATAGTGCGATCTTCTCGTCCTTCTCCCGGAGTTGTCTCTCCATACTTCCAGGTGCTTCCGCCGCCGCCGCTTTCTTGGCGGACTCAGCAGCTTCCTTGGTCAAGTACTTCAACTTCGATTGCAATGCGTCAATTCGCTCAATATGTTCGTACATTTCCGCTTGCCAGCGTGACTCGGCTGCCTTGTGTTCTGCCTGTAACTGTGCGATAGACTTGTCCACATCGTTGGAGACAGGCCCGATGATATCACTCGGACCATTCGCAGTGTCCTGGGCAAGGTCCTCAGATGAGCGTGGTTTGTCAGCTTCGGTTTCCTGTAGCTTAGATTCAACGCCATTTTCTTGTACGACTTCGGTGCTCTTCTCTGAGTTAGCCTCTTGCGATTCGGAATCCTCAGTCGATACGCGCGAGGTGACAATATCTTGCGAGTTTCGTGGTGAGCTGCTGTCATGACTTGTCCTGGAGGCTGCTATTGACGAAGATTCATCGGCAGGAGTGACGCTTTGGGCACTTTCTTCGAGATTGAGGCTGCTACGTCCAAGGGTCGATTCAATATCCATGCTCGACCGCGCGCCATTACTCGGGGCCGGACTGGTGACGGGAGAGGGGACTCGACTCGAGGATTGGGAAGCGGGATTGGCATTGGTATTGGATTTGACAACAGCGCGAGCCAGACGCTCCTGAAGGCGATCATTTTTCCGCGCATTTGAGGAACTTCGCGAATGATCTAGACCCGTTAGTATGCGATGGAATATAATGAGCTAACTCAATTTGGGAAAGCCATACTACCAGTCTGATTCTTCGTCGCCGTACTTGGTTTTGGCTGTATCTGCTGTCGCTGTTCCTCATCGGCCAAGATCATATCCAGTTTCGATTCAACGCCGGCGACAGCTTGCTGCAGGAAGGATCCAACCTTCCATTTTGGTTGCGCCATTATGGTAATGCGATCGGAGATGTCTCAATCAAAGGCATGAACGAGCTAGTTCTAGCAGCACGTCCGACTGGCTCTCTGGCATGAAAGGCGGCGGTCTTTGACAATGCCTGCCGTCACACACGCACTGTATCGTAAGTGGCACTAGGCAGATCGATGATTCCTGACTTTCCTGCGGGGAAAATGAGCGTGTGGGGGGTGTGGTTGGAGTTATACGTATAGGGAACGAGGGGTTGGAAACGAAACGAGAGACTAGAGACTAGAGACTAGAAGATATAAAGAGACATGAAACAGACAAGGACAAGTGCAACCACGTAGCAGGAATACGAACGCTGGGTGTCTGGCTTGCGTGGACGAGAAGGTTGGAGAGATTACTACTGATTGAATGGGGCTTAGTATGGGTCTTGGCGGTATGATGGGGAACAACGTGAACACCGGAGCTTTCCTTCATTCGTAACAATCCATCATCATAGATTCCAGCACTCTCTCTTCATCCTCAATCAACCCCCTCCCACCCATCTCGGTTTTCTTCGCCTCTCGCTGTTCCGGGTAGGCTCCATTTTTACCCTGCAATACCGGAACTATGTCGACCATGTCTTTGGAGCCTCCCATGTACCTCAGCTCTATCCAGAACAACATCCGAGCTCGGCCCATCCCGTGGGAGGGAGCGGTTCGAGCTGGTAACATCACCGATGATCACTTGAAAAAGATCAAGGCAGTGGACAAGGTTCGCAAAGACCAGCGACGCCAGACTGTAGAGGGCGATATCTCTGGCTATGTAAGCCTGCTCTCTGGAAGTGCCGACGCCAAGAGCGTTCTGGGCTCCGCTTCCAAGAGGAACGATATCGTGCAGTATATTCTTGTGCTGGCAGCGGACTTGATCAATGGTGGGTATACCTTTGGTCCCAAAGTGTGCGCAAAAGTATAGAAGTCGTGCTGACCCGATTACTCGGTAATGTAGACGTCCCAGCGCTCTCGTCTGCCCTAATCGCGCATCCTAATCCCTACAAGCCATTTCTTCCCCTCTTGCATCATTCTACGAATGCCGATGACCCTATTCCGCTGCTCACTTCTACCTTCCTGACAAACCTTGTCTCTATCAGCCTCGCGTCTTCGTCTAAGTCTGCGGCCCGAGATGAAGAGGCACTTCCTCAACTGTACACGTACCTCTCCAGTCTGACCCAAAACCAGGACAGCGGGTTGCAAGACATCGGTGTCCAAGAGTTGTCGGCGTTGCTTCGTACATCTAGGTCTCGGGAAATCTTCTGGAAGCAGAGGGGGGAAACGGTGAACCCTTTGATCGACATTCTACGTGCGGCGACCGGAGGCAAAGATACCAATTCCAGCACCGTGGCTGGCAGTTCGCGGGCGATCGAGCCAGGGCTCTCTGGCGGTGTTGGACTTCAACTCCTGTATCGGGTCCTTCTTGTTATTTGGCAGCTGAGCTTCGAAGGCGCGCTAATCGGGGATGACCTTCAATCGTACGTACTTGGCGCCTGGTCAAATATATTGCACCCTGATTAAGCTTTACTAACGTCTGCAGGGACCACGAATTCCTTCAGTTGTATACTTACCTCCTGCGCCTCTCGCCGAAGGAGAAGACAACACGGCTTCTTCTTGCAACTCTCAACAACCTCCTTTCTTCCAACCGTACAACCCTATTGCCGGTCGCAGTGTTTGTCCGCCTCCCTGCCCTTCTTTCGAACCTCTCGGGCCGTCATTTGACGGATCCCGATCTTCTTGAGGATCTGAAGACTCTCTCGGACATGCTCGACGAGTACACCAAAACTCAAACTACGTTTGATCAGTACGCGGCGGAGCTGCAGTCAGGACACCTCCGCTGGTCCCCACCCCACCGTAACCCTACGTTTTGGAAGGACAATGCCCGGCGCATCCTGGATGATGCTAACCTTCCCAAGAAGCTAGCAGAGATTATCTCTAAGGAGTGGGACAATGACAAGCAGGTTCTCGCGATTGCCTGTAACGACGTGGGACATCTGGTGAAGGAGCTGCCCGGACGACGAGCACAGCTGGAAAAGCTCGGGTTGAAGGCGCGAGTTATGGAGCTGATGGCCGACAAGGACGAGTCGGTACGTTGGGAGAGTCTGCGAGCGGTGGGCGAGTGGCTTCGGTACACCTTTGACGATTGATTGTTCTTCGCGAGATGCTTGTTACTTGTGATTATATTACCCAGTGTCTGTTACTTCTGTGCTGCTTGCTTTGGACTTTTGCCGATATAGAGATAACCAAGCTGCATTGTATTGATTGCGCAGCGTACGTCGGCCAAGTGTCTTCATTACTACTGTGCATTTAGCGGTGTTGATTTTGTGGGATAAGTAAATCATTCTTGACGTTCTCGAAGGACATGCCATGTGCTGCAGTGGAATGCCGTCGAGTATGCAACCAACCCCCACGGGTTGTAATCGGCTTGTGGCGAAAGGATCTATCTAGCCTTTTGTGAAACTTTGGAACCACAACCCCGCATTAGAAATGGATTTACGGAGTATGCCAAACCGTTCGTTCTTAATTTTGAGCGCTCCTTAAATTGAGATCAGGCAACACGGAATTCATCTCCGGGGGTGAAATCACTTGGATCCTCTCTATGACTTCTCCATAGTGTCCATGTACGTACAGTAGGCACGACCCCCGGTGGATCTTTGGCCTAGATGATCGGCCGCTATACAGCACTCCACGGGACCGTTATCTCCATTTATTCCCACTGATACGAGCGACCCTCCACGGGGATTCGTGCCACACTCTCGTTGCGCACAGAGAGCCGACATTTTGCTAAATTCTACTTTCACCTTTCCCGTTGATCTAAAGCGATTCTCTGCACGGTTTAGGGCATATTTTGAGGCTACCAGGAAACAGCCGAGGTAATCAACTGGGGAAGGGTTCCAGAGAAAAATAACGGGAAAAAAGCAAAAAAAAAAAAAAAAAAATCCAAAGAAAACGGGCGGCCATCAATCGACCGCACGAGATCTGATCCCATGTCTCGATCATTTACGGGTTGTAAACGATGTAAAGCTCGACGGCAAAAATGTGACGAACAGCGACCGATATGTGGACGATGCAAGACGGCCGGAGCGCAATGCCGATATGCGATGCAACTGCAGTGGGGAGGGAGGGCCTTTTCGCGCTCGAGGTTCGGGGCCTGTGTGGGACATGGGGGCATGCAGAAACTCGGTGGGTTACTTCTACTACTCGTGCTCGGCCGTACTCATCACTTTTGGAGCCCTTGGGTCTAATGAATCGAGTTAGAATACTCTCCCGGCGAATTTATCTACACTACGAAAGCTTCACCTCCTCCTTCTGAACCTCTTGCTCTTGCCCGACCCGTCGATCCGTTTTCCTCGTTGTCGTCTGACCAGAAGGCTCTTCTTCACCATTTCCTTAATGATGCCTCACAAATCACTGCCTGCCATACGGGCATGCAGAGGGATATCTGCCAGATGCTTGTTCCTATGGCCCTCCAGACCCCGTCGTTACTATATGCAACAATGGCCCTATCAGCGATTCACCTACAAGCCCTACATAATCAGTCAGAAAACGTCAAGTCTGCACCAGAGATAGCACGGTTTATGGCCCTCAGTCTCGAACATTTTCGGGCAGAGCTACAGGACCCGAACGTCAAGGGCTCGGATGCGCTCTTGGCGACCGCACGAACACTCTGTCTCGCGGAGATTCATTCTGGGGCCATTCATCCCAACTCATGGAGGGCCCATATTGAAGGGGCTAAGGCGTTGATGGATGCTTGTGATAATCGAGGAGCGCTGTCGCCGCGGTCGTCAGATGGGTTTAGGAGGTATTTGGATCGGTGGTACCGATCGATTGTTTCGCTCACGGCGTTAACAGGCAACGGTCCACCTATTGGTGATGTTGCAGATCGAAGCATCTTGAGTCCTGCCAACCAGCACGACTCCCCTGACTATCTTGACGATTACTGGGGCTTCACGATTAATCTGGCTGCAGTCTTTCGCGGGATAGGGGCCGCTGCTTGGCGAAGCCACCCGAGCCAACAATGCGGTGGCATAGCACAGGGAGACGAATCCAGCGCCCACCAGGAAGCTGCAGTTCTCGAGTCGTCCGTTCGGCGCTTGATGGATCGGGAAGCTGACTCACAGCCTGCATTCTACCCAGGGGTGGTGGAAGGGCTCTCAAGCGAGTACATTCGTCAATTCATCCTCTGCAATGAAGCCTTCCAGCATAGCGCGCTCATTCAGATCCACCGTCGGTTGAGGAAAACACCAGCTTCATCACCGGAGGTCCAAGCATCTGTTAAGCGGATCTTGGAATGTACTGCTCAGATTGGGCCCTCAGCGGGGCTGAGTCCATGGACCATGCTTACCACACCGCTATTCATTGCAGGCTGCGAGGCAGGGGATGAGGACCGGGAGAAAGTGCGCCAATTGCTCTCGTGTTTGCATGACACGATTCGTGTGCCGAATGTGCTACAGTCCTTACGTTTTTTGGAGCAATATTGGTCGAGCCAGATTGATGAGAACGAAGGGTGGAATCAATTCCTCGGTATGTCTGCTTGTGTTACCTCTGAGTCTAGATCGCATCTGCTGACAGCCATAGATCGGATGAAATTTGACTTTATCCCCTATTGACAGGGCTTCGGGGAATGTCATGCTATTTCTGTTCACGATACCAAGAGAGAGAGAGAGAGAGAGAGAGCGTTAAAGAAGTTCATGTTTCTAATGATATTTTTATGTGTACCAAACGATTGCGGAAGCTATGGCACAGCAACATGGGTTACGTTAATTTTGAGCGAAAGGGTGTCATTATAAGGTTTTTGATGATTCTAGCGGTTTATTGTATATGTCTCTGTATACTATTATATGTATTTCTTTACCCATTACTGTATATTTTATCTATGAGGACGACCATCCCTTTGGAGTTAAAACAGTTGGCAGGTGTCATTTGACATTCTCAGCTGCATGCATACGTTCGCGGTTCCTGCCGAGTTTTAAGTCTGCCGGAATGGACGTAACAACACAGGGATTGAAACGACGTATTATCCCTCGAGGGAAGGGGAAAAAAAGCGTTTAAACCAAGAAATTAGGCGCTATGAACTACTGGCTTAATCCTTGTAGAACTTAAACGCCTGTCATTTCTTAAATTAGCATTCCTAAAGATGGCCGTCTCATCTCCAACTGGGACAATGATTGGGTTCGCCCCTTGCGCCTGGAAGATAGGGCTACTCTTTGAACCACCACCAGTCAGGTCTCGGATCTTTTTTTTTTTTTTTTTTTTTAATGCAAAATTTGGGGCAAGCGGGATTCTGGGCGCTTCGGAGGAAGTAAATTCTGCGGTATGATTGAATGAAAATCGAAAATAGATTTTCGGGGGTGTGGCGCTTAACTATTAGTTGTTGGACAAGGATTTTCTTTTTCTACTTGTTCTTTTCTTTTTGTTGTTTTACTATTCTTGTTATTCCTCCGTGTCCATGACGAGGCAACGTTTATCAAGTGGTACGTGTAAAGAAATGGTAACTATTTTGATCCCGACTATTGCGCGCCTATTCTCCATCCAGCGAGGTCTAGATTGGGGAGGGTCCCATTCTTAACGTCTTTCAGTGGGCGTTTCATGTTATATTTAGCCAGGGTCCTTTTTGAACCTGGTTCCAGAACGGTTCGTACCCTGGGATGGAGTCATTGACGCGCATTAGGTAAAGCAATATGCGAACAATATTGTCGCATATCCGACGGAGATGTACTCCGTACACCAAAAAGGAACTACGGAGTACAGACCAAGTAAATTAAAACGAGAGCGGACTAAGTAATCGCTGCCTCATCGACACCTGAGGGACCTACTCTACCTCAGCCTACTACTAGTGCCCAGTGCTAGACTACTTAAGGGCTGACGGCAGTTGGAGAGGGGGGGAGAATAACATCCAATCAAGAGATGGTGGAGAAGCCGCACTGACTCCTGAGCTTCAGTTGGTCCGAGTTCAAGTTGCATTAAACCCTCTCCAGGACATTAAGAAGGTATTCGGCGATTCGCCGGTTGACATTTCTCTTGTTAACCAACCGCTGTACGTGATAGATGTTGGCGCACGAGCTAGTCGATCGTTGCATATCAATTGTTCGGAGGTGATTGCCTTACGTGTGCCTAGTTTTGAGGGGAAGGAGTGGTCAGGTAGTATCAATATGCGTGGTTGGACTCTTTTGGGAGCTCAGACCATCGTGGTATATCGATTTCTCACCATTGTTACAGGGAGATTGTCTGTACCGTATGATTAGTTGATTGATATGAACTCCTTCGGGGGGGGGGATTACTAGTCCTGAGATAGTCTTCTTTTGCTTCTTATCTTCCACAATCTTCCACAACCCACTAGGTAGTGTATTGTCTTACTTTCGACTCTCTGAATCCTGTTTCTGGGCCGGATGGCGTTAGGGACTGCGTGCAACGGGAGGAAGGTTGAAATTGCCCCTGAGTCCAGAAGTATGCATAGGAGTGGGCCCGTCCTTCACGGTTCACTTGCGATCGGCCGGCCTAGTGGGGGGTTAGTGGCCGCTTGTGAGCCGTCCACTGTCGCTCTTTTCTTACTGCTTGGAATTTCTTCCATTCCAGAGATCTTTTTTATCTCCAGATCTTGGCCCCAGTAGGTCTCCCTCTCTCACTTTCACTGCGATCTCCGTGCAGGACAGAGGGTCGATATACTTGTATGTACTATGCAATGGAACATATTTTTTTAGATATATAGACTTTACTTCAAATTTAGGAATACTATTATTAAGAATAGGAGCTACTTCTTTTTCCACAGTTGAATAGAATAACCTTTTTTTTTCTTAACCGCTCAAGAGGTTCAATATTCTAACGATCCAAATTAATACATACTTTTTTTTTATTTTTTGATAAACGCCCCACCAGGTCTCCCTCTCCGAATCAAGTAATGCTCACTATTAGGCTGTCTTCCCGAACCGCCAATCCTTTTCTCCTTTCCACCCCTTAGTCTGGTCGTCTTTCCAAGTCTCCTGGTCACCACTTTCACTCCTGGTCAAAAAAACTAGGCTCCTTTTCACCAATCGTCCATCAATCAACGTACGCCATTCCAAGGTCTATCAATTCCCACTCTAAGTCTTACCCCCTAACGATCCGGCGCGTGTCATTCACCTCGCCCGTTTTGCCCGTGCTCCCCAAGGAGTCAAGGCTCATCGTCACCATGAGGGTGCGTCGATCCTATGCCCCCGTTGGTTAACGGGGTGCTTCTGATTCTCTCCCCCCTTTCCTGTTTCTGATTCAATTTTGAATTCCACTATAGCATGTTTTTTGGCCAATTCCGTTTCGCGCTCTCCAATAAAATTTAATACGCCTGTCATGGCCCCAGGCTGGGCTTCTCCGCCAGCTCCTGGCGCCTTATCGTTGACTCCTGCTGCGTCCGCCGTCCCCCATCAACCACACCATCAAGGGACTGGTGACACCGGCGGTTGGCCAAGTCCTCCCTCCGCATCCTCCACAACCGCTCCTCATCCTTCCATTCCGGTCACTTCTCCTACGACCACCTCCCCCGTGCGCAGGAAGCCACTTCCCCAGAATGCGGCCGCAGTGATACCCCCTCGCCGGTCCGAGTCCTCTCCCCGTGCCTCCTTCCCCGGAGGCGTATCGCCTGCAGATTCTCCAATCCCTGCCACGAGCGTTTATGACGTTCAGAACCATTCTCGTTCCACTTTGTCCCAATCATCCGTCTCGGGTCCCGCGGAGGACCCCTCTCTCTTTGTTCCCAGGGATCTGGATAGGTATGAAAGCCGTGGCGCTCTTTGTTCTGATGCCCTCTTATTCGGCGCCGTCCCCTCGGTTCTGATCTTCATTCTGCCTTACTCGCCGGGTCCCACCCGGGCAGAAGACTTTCCATGCCCATTCCCCCTTCAAACGTGTCACAGCTAATCCCGCTCTTTTCTTGGATACCTTCAGACTTCCCCATGCTAGACAGCCCGCACCTCCTCTTCGCATAGACACATCCACCTCATTCATAGGTTCATCGGGCGACGTTGGCGTTGACACGGACTACGGCTCCCAATTCGCGAATGGGGGGCCAGTGCATAGTCGTCTCGTTAGCGAACCGTTTATCCCAGTACTCAAGTCTCCCCTAATTATGCAGAAACGGGCTACAACAATGCCCTTACACCATCCTTCTAATCGACCCCCTCCCCTCCACATCGATTCCAGCGGACGCTCTTTGACCGGCGTTGTAGACGCCAAAAATCCTAAAACTCCTGGTCACAAGATCAGCTCATTCTTTGGCTGGCGCGGCACCATTACCACGTCACCTGGCGCAGAATCGTCGAGTACTGAAGTCTCAGATCTTGGTCATTCTCCGCTCCCATCCCCAATGCCTCCTTCCTTACCCAGTGCGGTGACGCCGTCCACGACGGTGCCCTTCGATGCCTCCAAGGGCTTTCCGCCGCGCAATCCGTCCCTGAGTAGTGCCAGTATCTTGGAAACAGGCCCTTCCACGGCGCATGTGGCTGAGCTCGAAAATGAACTCCGAGAAATCAGTTCTGAGTTGGCTGGCTCCATACGGCGAGAGATGGAGTTGGAGGACTTGGTAGAAAGGCTTCAATCAGAGTTGCCCTTGGACAACGGAAATCGGCGTACCAGTGACTATTTCTCTGATTCTGGTACCAGCTCCATTCGCCTGGTGTACGATGGGCGGATCGACGATGTTGAAAAATATCGGCGGGCATCGGAGCAGGAACGGGCTCAATTGAAAGTAGACTTAACACAGAAATGGCAGGAAGAGCGGGCTCGCCGCGCCGCAGCAGATTCACATGTCCAAATACTAGAATCACAAGTACATCAGGTATGTCGATGGATCTCATCTGCTCCCTTTTTATACGTCAGGAATTGACCAGCTCTCATTAGCTCCGACGAGAGAGAGTTGACCACTCTGATCTGTCTTCTCGGACAAAAGAACTCGAGGGTGCTCTGGAAGCCACTCGCAGAAAATTGGCAGAAGAGCGACAGATCAAAGACAATTTTGAAGACTTACTCACGGCCATGCGAGTGGAACTGGAGCAGATTCGAAATGAGCGGGATCACCTTCGTGACCACATGGTTCCCGAATTGAAAAATAGCACAGCATCTTCATCTGATGCCTCCGAGGTTCAGCGATTGTTGGAAGAGCTTGAAGCCCTGAAGATCGAGAATGCTGCGCTAGCGCAACTACAAGGAGGCCGATTTGCTACCATATCGGAGGACGGCGAAACTAGCAAGAGGAACTCTGCAGTTGGATTGTCGCGCTCCAGTTCATTGGCTCGGATGCATTCAAAGCCTACCATACGAACAGGACTGTCCCGTTCCAACTCTCTGTCGCAGTCGAGTCCAGTCACTCCCAAGGGGGTCGAACTCCGGGAATCCATGGCAGATCGGATGGAGAGTGTTGAAGCACAGCGCGATGCACTTCACCACGCCCTTCGGCGCTTGCTCGACCGTCAGGCTTACGAAGCTCGTGAATATGAGAAACGTATCCGGCTCATGGAGTTAGAGCTTGCTCACGCACAGCAATTAGGCTCTCCACGCAAACTGGGTTACGAGAGAGAAGTCCGTAGCCTAAGAGAGGAAGTCAATCATCTCCGGCAACGTGCCGAGGAGGCACTGGATCAGAAATGGCAGTGCGAAAAAGGATTGGCAGGGCTTAAGATGGACCTTGACCGTGCTGAGCAGGAGACCGCGTCCCTTCGGGTGTTACTGCACGAACATGATATCACCGTTCCAGAAGGCCTCGGGGCTGACCAAGAGGGCTTTGCTGAGGTACTAGCCACATCGTCATCACTAGAGTCGGCATATAAGCAGCTCCAGGCAGAACGGGAGCAAGCTGAAGCAAGCGCCATTCGGTCGCCCCAGGAAGAACATGGCCAGCTAGCAGCCTCGGTTAGTCGAACGGAAAGCCTTTCGCAGCATGTACAGAACCAGCTCGCGAGGAACAACGCGTTGCGCAGCCGCTTGGCAGACGCTATCGGCAAAGGTGAAAAAGAGCAACAGCTTTCTGCGGTTCGGATCAATGAAATGCAGGCGCGTCTGAAGGAGCTTGAAGACACCCTTTTGATAGCTCAACAACATGCCGAGGAGGAAATGGCGCGGCATGAAGAGGAGATTCACCAGCTGAATGAGAGCCATAACGCTCAGTTGTCTCGGATGAAGAATGGTGCTCGTAGCCCCGCCGGCTTGTCCCCCATACCTCCTTCATCACCCTTCGTTGCACGCTCTCCCCGCCTAGATAAAACCACTAGCGGCGATGGAATTTCGCTGAACCAGGCCGTAAAGCCGGAGGCCCTGGAGCGGCGGGTGAAAGAACTCGAAAGACTTCTCCGCGACGCCGATATGGAGATGGGCGAAGTAGTTAGCCGCATGAACCGTGCGCAGATCGAAGTGGCTGAACTTCAGTCTGACCGGTAAGTACCGTCGACTTGTACTTTCCTCTTGTTGATTTGATTATGACTCTAACGTGTTGCACAGCGACGAAGCACTTCGCCAAACTCGGAAACTGCAGGCTGAAATTCAGGCTGAGCGGGATGCTTTCAAGACCCTACAGGGCTAATCCATCTCCCTCCAGGTTATGTTACGTTATTCATCTTGTATATATACTAATGATTGTGTCCCCTGGCGCATGGTGTCGGTGTTCCGGCGTTACACAGAGTCGCGATTTCTGTTTTGGAGGCGCATGGTAGCGCCTAGTGTGTGATGCTTTTCTTTGGCTCAAGACCACAACTACTTGGGCGCTGTGCATATTTGACGACGTTTGTATATGGTCAAAACTGAATCCACAAGGGATGTGGATATGTATATACCGGGATCATGATGTGACCAAATTTATTACACCCATAGATATATAGAGGGGGAAAGGGCGACCAAGAGTAATACATACATGCAGCTGACATGATCCCTTCCGTGTGTTTGTTTGGTTTGCTCGCTTGTTTGTTCTCGAGGAATGCTCATGTCTCAGACATTCAACAATCGTGCATTTGTGCTCCTTATACCGGCGATAGGAGATTTTTTTTGGCTCCTTTATAAAGTGCGATCCCTAGACTGTTTCGAGCTTTTGTCTACCCCTCGTCTACTGTATCTGTCTTAGCCAAGCAAACAACCGCACAACTTTTGTCGCCATGGACTTCCTCCCTGGTAAGTTTATGATAACAATACACACCATCCTGGCGATCACTAATAACCGACACAAGAATCGATCTTATCCCTAATTCAAGACAACCCTACAATCCAACAACTCACCTCATCCTCGATCGCGTTTCATGTCAACAACGCCCGCACCACATACCTGGATCCCTACATCTCCCACCTGAAAACAAGCTACCTGGACCCATACATCATCCAGCCTCTCGCCACTATGCTCGCCTCTTCAACGTCCGACCTTGTCTCGGTCCTTATCCTCGCCCTCATTCTCATCATCTCTCTTAAGGTTCTCGATTATGCACGACGTGTTGTCATGTTCTGGGTTACGTTGGCGCTGCGATTAATCTGGTGGGGATTTATCCTCGGAGCCATCTGGTACGCATATAATGCTGGGTTAGAGAAGACCGGTCGCGATCTAGGCTGGTTCTACGGAGTCGTGAAGGGGTTCGCGGAGAAGTTCCAGGATGGGTTTGAGGGCGGTCAGAGATCGTCGTCGGCTACTGGAGGTTGGGGAGGGTATGCTTCTGGTCGGGATTTCCAGGTCCCTATAGGGAGGGGTTGAGCTCTTTAGCCGTCTCCGCTTGGTTTTCACGATTCATGTGTGATTAATGCTGCTGCACTGTTCTTGGGTATATGCTGGAGAAAAGTGCCAACTTGGGGAGTTGGTGAAAATTGCATTCTCAGCGTTAGGGGTTTTTTTCTCTTTTTGTATTGGTTATTTTTTTCCCTTAACATTTCCTTCGTTGCGCTTTTACGATGTTGGGATTTTTATGCATATATTATTCATTATTATTTGCGACATTATTTTGTTTTCATGATGGAGTCCGTTTAGATACATGACTTCTATACCGTGGTATGTCTGCGCTTCTGATGAGGGAGCAAGCGCCCGATGATTGGGCTTTGCATTGACTGCTCGCCAGCACACTGATGCTAATTATTGGCTCCGATCCGGCTAAGCGGGCAAATACCTGGCACGGGATCAAAGCATATCAGTGACCTTCTGGTGCCCCTGGCGGATCGGATGATAACAAGGTGGAGGGATGAGATGGTTCCGTCTTGTTGCCGCCGGTAGGTCCCAGGTGTATGTTCTAACAAGGCTAATTTGGCAATTAATTCCTTCATATTTATGATCATATGTCTGCATCCTCGTAATTAACCTCCTGCTCATCGTTGGGTTCGCGCGGTTCTTGCGCTTCATGGAATTGAGTGGCGTCGTCAATATGGCTCAGAACGGCGGCGACACTGTCCTCGTCCTGCACATCTAATTGCAAAAATGAAACCATACTGAAGTCATCGATGAGTTGGCCGACGGCCCGATTGAGCTGTTTAAATGAGCCACCGCTGAGCAATGTATCTTTGGACGACGGGTCCCCCATCGCTTCAGCATCATCATCCTGCAGCAATTGTACGTCCACATTGGTGAATCTCTTTAATTCTTTGCGGGTAACCATGTCCCGGACCTGGTCCATCTTAGTCAAAATATTTACGTGGGGCATCTCGAGCATCAGCATTGCGGACATAGCACTTAATGTGCCGGCAAAGAACTTGGCTTTGTCAACGACAAAGGTACTTTCGAGGAGATAAGCCGCACAAAGATTGATGTTCAAGGGGCCCGCACGCGACAGAAACTGCACCAATGACGGCAGGAGGGGTATATGTGTGTAGAGCTCGATCTGGCCCGGCATGTCGAAGATAATCAGATATTCTTCGCTCAACGGATCCAAGGCTTCCGATAGGAAGTCCAAATTCTGCAGGAGGAACTCAAAGCAATAGATGAGTCCTCCATTGGGCCCCAGGCCCATTTCCTCCATGACATCTTCGAGAGTGATCAGTTCGCGAATATCCAAGTCAGGTTCATAGCTGAAACTTTCGGCGGCCGGGTCCAGGTTGACGTAGAAACAACTTCGACGAGTATGCTGGAGATGTTGAATGACGGCATTGCAAAAGGTGGTTTTCCCTGCACCCGCAGGGCCCATTACCAAGACACCGAACTTGGACATTTTTCTGAGGTAAGATGCGCGGGGTAGAGAGGTTTATTAACCGCGTCCGTATACGACGCTAAGACGCTAGATAATGGATGCACGAACAAGATCAGGGGAGATGGGGCGCCACCACAGTAAGCAAGGGATAGTTATAGCCTGTTCGCCGTCACCGTCACCGTAGACTCCGCACTAAAAGGGCCAGCCGCAGAAAGTCAGGGGCGATCTGTCACAATATGCTGCACATTCACTGTCGGACGTCGGGGATTGGCGCAGATGTCAGAATGCGCACTTTTTCTGCCTAGAGTGACCGCCGGAGGAAGATGGCGCCATCGGCGGCACATTAATACGGCCAGATTCCCCTCGATTTCTTTTCCCTCCTCCCGCCCCCCTCTTCTTTTTCCCTCAGATCTCGTCTCATCTCACTAATATACCTCTTCTCTCTCCCACCTTTTGGAATTGACGCTCCTTCTCCGTCACCTCTGTACTCTCTTTCTTCAATTAATTCCTCCCTCTTATTTATCCTCATCCTTCACAATGGGCTCCGTCGCAAACCTCCCCAAGTCCGGCACTTTCCTTTTCACCTCCGAGTCCGTCGGAGAGGGTCACCCCGATAAGATTGCGTTCGTCCCCCTTACACTCCCATTGCAACCCTACTCCTCAAGGTCGCACCCATTGATACAATTCGAATAATGGTCTAACCTTTGAATTAGTGACCAGGTCTCTGATGCCATCCTCGATGCTTGCCTTGCTGAGGATCCTCTCTCCAAGGTACGGAGCGGAAATTGTTTTGCTTATTTGCGGAAACCCCCTCCTTTTTTTTTTTTTTTTTCAGCCCCACCCGATTGGACCGGCTTTATCTCCGCACCAAATCTAAGCACGTACTAATCTGGTTACCATGAATAGGTCGCTTGTGAGACCGCCACCAAGACTGGTATGTATCAAATATCTTTACATAAACAATGATATTGTTTATGTCAGATAATGCGCAAATGCTAACATTGTCCCAGGTATGGTCATGGTCTTTGGTGAAATCACTACCAAGGCCCAGCTTGACTACCAGAAGGTCATCCGTGGTGCCATTCAGGATATCGGCTACGATGCTTCCGAAAAGGGTTTCGACTACAAGACCTGCAACGTCTTGGTCGCTATTGAGCAGCAGTCCCCTGATATCGCCCAGGGTCTTCACTACGAGGAGGCCCTCGAGAAGCTCGGTGCTGGTGACCAGGGTATCATGTTCGGTTATGCCACCGATGAGACCCCTGAGCTCCTCCCCTTGACTGTCATCCTTTCCCATAAGCTCAACAAGGCTATGACTGATGCCCGTAAAAATGGCTCCATCCCCTGGCTCCGCCCTGACACCAAGACCCAGGTCACTATTGAGTACGCTCACGACAACGGTGCTGTCAAGCCCCTGCGTGTCGACACCGTTGTCATCTCTGCTCAGCACAGCGATGATATCTCCACTGAGGACCTCCGTGTTGCTCTCAAGGAGAAGATCATTAAGCAGGTCATTCCTGCCGAGCTGCTCGACGACCGTACTGTCTACCACATCCAGCCCTCTGGCCGCTTCGTCATTGGTGGACCCCAGGGTGACGCCGGTCTGACCGGCCGTAAGATCATTGTCGACACCTACGGTGGCTGGGGTGCTCACGGTGGTGGTGCTTTCTCTGGCAAGGATTACTCCAAGGTCGACCGTTCCGCTGCCTACGTTGCCCGTTGGGTCGCTAAGTCCCTGGTCAACGCTGGTCTCGCTCGTCGTGCCCTTGTCCAGCTCTCCTACGCTATTGGTGTCGCTGAGCCCCTGTCCCTCTTCGTTGAGACCTACGGTACTTCCCAGAAGTCCTCCGAGGAGCTCGTCCAGATTATCCGCAACAACTTTGACCTCCGTCCCGGTGTCATCGTCAAGGAGCTCGATCTGGCCAAGCCCATCTACTTCCAGACCGCCAAGAACGGTCACTTCACCAACCAGGAGTTCTCCTGGGAGAAGCCTAAGGCCCTCAAGTTCTAAGCGCGTCGCTGTGACTGCATGATCTTCCTTCTCCTGTTTCGTTACGAATGTGATGATTTTGCTTTGTTTCAACAACTCAAAGCATGAGCATAGACACGTCAGAAAAGCTTTGTTCCATATTTCCTTTATAATTTTTGCATGATCGTCTATAAAAAGGCGGGTTCGGCGGGATAAATTCAACATGATACCACTTTTCATCTGTTGGGAGGGATGTTACGGCGTTATCTGGGAGCGAAAGTCTTCAACACACTGCCTCCTCAGGCTTGGCACTTGTGGACCATCAGCGTCATTCAAACCAGGTCCGCACAGAAGTTTGTGGACGCTTGTCGTAAGCTGTGCTTCGGACAAGCGTCCCAGAGGAGATGATCTATCTATGGCCGACGGCATTTGCCCAGTCATAGTTGTGCTAATCTAAACATTAGCATTATAGAGTAATGAACAATGAACCATTTATATGGCCTTTATGCATCCGTGTAGATGTTGTAAACACAGTAACTAACCCATACCATCCATTGTTTGTAGATATCTCTTTCCCTCAAACTACTTGGCGACGTGGCCCTCAAAGTCTTAAAGGCAGTTATGTTGACTTTAACAGTGTGGAGGAGGTCTACTATTAAAGATCAGCTCTAAATTGTAACAATTAGTTAGCTGTAAGTCTTTTTCCGTGTGCGTATGTCGAAGATAGTCCGAACCGTGACGCGTGATGCCAAGACGGCCCCAATTTAATCGCGTCGTCGCGGACGAGCATTTTCGGGACATAGAATTACTAGTGACCCTATCAATCCATATCATATCATTATCTCTCGATTACTCAACTATACCAAGTCCCTCTTGGCATTACCCTCTGTCAAGTTGAGATTTGTTTATTCTTCATCTTCCTTTATGAAAGCGCACAATGCATGCTTAACCAAACGCGTTCATGGCCTCGCGTGTTTCCTCCAGCGCCCTTGACCCTTTCTCAGAAAAACCCCTCCAAGAGGCCGTCACCAACCCGCCCTCCAAAAAGCGGAAAGCATGTCGCCTCGAAAATGACTGGACCAAACAAACGATTAGCATTCGGGTGAGCGACGACAACTTATCCCACACCGTGTGGTGGATACTGACCGACCCGCAATACGCAGGCCCATGCCGCATCCTTATCCGATGAGCCATATGTCCTAGAACCGATTGCCATTATTCCGCGCTGCCAATTGCCATTCTCATGGCTAGATTTCTCCCCCACCTTGCTGTCTGAGATACAGTCCGGCAGTTTATTCATTGCAGATATCCCAGTGTTAGAGAATGATTTGCGAACGGAGCCTGTAGTTCTGGCTGTACGACTGAGGTCTGATGGTGGGCTTTACGTCGTCGAGCGAGCCAAGAAGGGGATATATGCGCTCTCAAAACTTGCTCGCGGTGTGGAAGAAGGTGACATCATTGTTGCTGTGAAAGGGTGGCGTCCGTCGGAGGTGGAACAAGCTCATCGACGCACGTCTGCTACTGAGGAGGTTGGTGACTGGTGGTTGATGGCGCAGGTTGATGATCCCGTTCCGGATCCTCATTATTCTACCAAGCGAACCAAGTTTGACGTTTCTGTTGTTTTCGGCATTGCCGATCACGATGTGCGCATGCAGGATGTGTCACCGGTGGATTCAGGTGAGAGTCGGGGTCAATCCGTGGCACCCCAGGTGTATGTGGAGAGAGTCGTGAGCTCTGATGTGATCATGTCTATTGCGGGGGATTCTCAAGAGCATGGTGGTGGTGATGGCATCGGGACAGAGTCTATGAAGAATGAGTCTCTTCAGTCGCCGCAGGAACTGCTGGATAATCTGAGGGAGCAGTATCTACAAGCCCTCTATATTTCGAAGGTATGTTGGGTTTGGGTCTAGTTGTGTTTTCGTACTAATTATGAAAGGCCTCCGTAGCATACTTTGCTAAAGGTCCGCTGGCACGTTGTCGTACGGCCTTTCACTCGTCTGAGTTGGGGACTGCTCAGCCCTCGGAACTCATTGAGTTTTACCGAGAGGCTGTTCTTACGGCTAAGAAAATGGATCTCAAGTACCGAGAGACGCTGCCTTCGACCCTGAAAGACGTTATGCTCAGTCTTTCGGACGATGAATCGACGTTAAAGAAGAAGAGAAAGAATAAGAAGAAGCTTGGGAAAAATGGGCTTTACTCTACAGAGGAACAGTTTATTCGGACATGGTGGAAAGATCGAGCGCTTGCAGATCAAGGAGTATCAACCGAGACGTCGCGGGAGGCGGAGCTGAAGAAGCACGTTGCTGATCTACGACTCCGAGAAACCCAGCTTCAGATCCTTCTCATTCTCGAAACAATGGCTCTGGAAGCCACCATGGCTGATGAAGCGAAATCTACTGAGGATGGTGACGGGTCCGACAAGACAAAAGCATCAAAGCCTAAAAAACTACAAGATTTGAAAGTGATGCTTGAACTGCACCTCGACCGGCTGTGCATTTGGCATGCAGTTAGCTTCGACGATGTTGCAGTGTCTGATCCAAATAAAACCTATGGCGACAACGAGTCGGGGGGCAAGAAAGTCGAAAGTGATGCCGTTCGGGACTTCTGCACTGAAGTCATCATACCCTTTTATGCTTCACGCCTACCAGATAAATGCAAATCGATCACCAGGAAACTCGGGGTCCCTAGCGTGCTATCGCCTTTCCCCAAGAAGCCCCAACCGAAGAATGTGCCCCGAGCAGAGCCTGGGGCTGCTGTTGAACGGCAACCATCGCAAAAGCATCCTCGTCGTACATTGCAACGTGTATTAACGGATGAACAAACAGCCTCCAAAGGACGTCGACAATCGCTGAGTCGCTTCAATACAATACCATCACAACCCGAGCGGGAGTCGATGGAACCTTTGTTACCTTCCTTGAGCGCTAGTGTACGAGGCGGTATTCAGAAGGCCAAGCGGGTAGACAATCGTGAAGTCGACCTGAACGCTGTGGCCCGGCAGCACGAGACCAAACTGAGGAAGATGCAGATGCTCATGGACCAGAAGAAGGAGCTCGACGCCGCGATCCACGCCCTTCGGAAACCGAACAGGGAGCTTGTCGCCAAGGACATTGCCGAAGATGCTGAGAAGAGACGCACAGGTGGCAGTGCAAGAAAACCGAAAAATCCTGTCCGCAACCCGTTCGGAGAAGGAGTCCAGGTTGCAGCTACACCAAAGGGCAGCCGAAAGAGGGATGCTATCATTGGTATGCCTCCTCTTCCCCGAGGCTTGTCGATGCAGTCATCTACGCAACCAAAGGCATCTTCATTCTTTGGAGGTGACGGATCACCTGTGATCCCTGCTTCTATCACGCGACCCAAATCATTCTCTATTGCTTCCAGCTCCAGAGACACGAATGCAATCCAGGAAACCCCAACACGACAGCCAACTCAGCCGTTAGGACCATTTGATGGACCGGCAACCGGGGTGGCCGAATCACCCCTTTCCTCCGGAAACCTCTTCCGCGTACCTCGGCGCCCGATGCCCCGATCGACCGACATGGCACCGACAACGCCCGTCGCATCACGGCGCACCCAGTCTCGTCCAGACAAGGCCACCGAACCGACCAGTTCACTCGTGATGGAAACTCCACCGAGACAAAACCTCACAGCGCCACTTATCCAGACGGACGGGCCAACAGAAGTAGCCGCAGATACACCAGTGAAGGTGCTCGGAACGCCAGTTAAGGCGTCTGCCAGATTATCTGTTCCGACAAGCACAGCGGTGCCGGTGACACCCGAGAAATCAATCTACGCGCAGTTGGGATGGGACGACGATGACGATCTTGGTCTGTAAACAACGGGCAATCATGGCTGGATTTTGTGTGCTTAGCGGGCGTTTAGGGTTGTTGGGATGGGATTGGGTAGGACTGCAGTTTTTAGTTTCGATACATCATGAGCATAGACGACCTGAACCTAACAATTTCAACATAAGACTTTTCAGGTTTTAATAATGAGAATCCCTTTCCTCGATTGACTACGGACTAGACTTCCAACAATAAGACAGGTCAATAGACAGACAGCGCTACGTGTCCTATCACGCTTAGACCAACATAACCCACGGACCATGAACAATCCATCCATCCATCCATGCACGTACAATCATGCAACCACCCCGACCAAAGCCAACACTCACCAACCAACCACACCTCCCCCAGTACGTACACCAAAAATTAAAAACCCATATCCAACGTCCATAAACGATAACAACCAACCAGCCCATCCATCCCACCGTTCATATGATCTGATCTGATATGATATGATATGCCATGAGCTCCCCTACCCAAGATCGACAGTCCATACATAGTGTGTCCCTTCATCCGTGTCAAAACAGCACTAAACGGGCAGAAACAAGGTCATGCGACCACTTAATACGAAACTAATGGATTCCCACTCCAGACCATTATTGGGAACGGGGGAACTACAATATCTTACCTAAGTCAATGATAATAGGTCGAATAATACAGAGTAGTTAGTTGGACGACTCGTCTACGCTTTTCATTGGTAGTGAATTTAATTTGGTTCAATTAGATTTGGGATCTGGGGGGCCTTAAGTATGTACAGGTACTTGGTCTACATTAATTTAACTAGTAGGTTGTAAGAAAGGTAAAAAAAAAAAAAAAAAAAAAAAAAAAAAAAAAAAAAAAAAAAAAAAAAAAAAAAAAAAAAAAAAAAAAAGAGAGAGAGAGAAAAATCCACGTGGTCAACACTTGTACATAGGTACCCTGTACTATCGGATACTAAATACTAGTCAGTAGTAGAAGAGAAAGGGCGCAGCGGTTAAAAGTACCCCATGCCTAGAGCGCGTAAATTATCTCTTTTGAGAAGGAGAGGGCTACTTACTGTTGCTAAAGGTACTTTGTAACTAACTAACTACTAACATACTTCGGAGTTCCTCTCCCTCACCTCCGGACTAATGAAAACGGAACTCAGTGAGGTTTCCTCCCCCAAGGCAGAATAGAATTACTACCCATCGACTTACTCCATAAAAACTAAAAGTACCGAGTCTCACTCTCGAGTCTCACCTCCAATCAATCCTCCTTCCCCCACAGCCAAGAAAATGCCCAAGGAACCATAATAATCCATAACCACAAAACCTAGAAAGCGGAAATTCCGAGTCCGGCTAAATCGAACATGCAACCAAGCAAGGAGGGGAAAAAAACAATGAATTGATCATTTTTCCCCACATTTTTCTTTTTTCTTAGCCCCAGGATTGCTTACTCAATGGAATAGTATTCCTTAGACCGCAACGTGGGTTCAGGGAGATTGTGGGGGAGAGAGGCTCAGCATCGCCTATCAGGTTGCAAGGAGGTGCAGATCGATGTGGTTTGTGACTTCCAGGTACGACGCGCGTGATTACCTGGGGATGGGTTTTCTTTTTTTTATTTTCTTTTTTCTTTTTCTTTTTCGGTTATGGTTTTTGGGAGGTTTGAGTCATACTTGGAGATTACTAAGTAATTTGGGGGTAGTTACTGGTGGACTAGTACTGGAACTATAGAATTTGGGAGGTTGGGTTTGGATTATGAATGGACGAGTTCGGTTTTTTATTGAATAGATTTTTGAATTTTTGGTTGGCTATTTATTATATAAATATTCAAACATGTGGTGACATGTTCATGTGAGCGACTTTTCTATTAGATACATGATTGATTGTCGATGATGTGGTTCGTTGTGAATTCCCTGTAAACTCCGATCCTGCTGCGCTTGCGCTTCCGGCCTGAAATATGTATATGGAAATGAAAAAAAAAGAGATTCGTTGCTTCGTAACTTCGTAAGTGGAGATTATGCGTATGTTTTGTTGGGGGTAGGTAGTGTCCCCAGTACGCGTGTTGGTAGTGGATGGTTGTAATTGGGTTGCCCAGTTACCCGGCAATGCGAACAGGTATGCACTGCGCAGGTGATTGCCAAAGGTGTTTTGTCTTCTCTAGACAGTTGCGGCCTTTCTCCAAGAGACCTTGTTCTTTATCATCGGATGGAGAGGGAGGGGTTGGAGTAGATTGGTCGAACGAGACGGTGAAGGTCACCTGGACGGGTTCCTTGTCCGAAGGGGCGTCGGTAGCAGTACCCTCCTTGGCCTTGGTCTCGGAGTCTTCCTTCTCATCTTCGGTGGAGTCACTCTCATCAGAGTCCATCTCCTTGGCGTCGTCTCGCTTGCTGTCTTCCTCCTCCTCTTCGGACTCGTCATCCTCCAGTTCGAAAGAGTTGATCCGAGTGGTCATGTCCTTCTGTGCCCACTCCATGGAGATAACGTGCAGGCGGAAATGGCCGAGGCACCGTCTGATATCTGGGTCCGGTGCAGTGGCCTCCCGGGCGAGCTTCTGGCGCGACAAGGTGGTGAGCTTGTAAGGCAGGGAGGTCTTGTCGGCAAGAGGGGGCCAGCGCTTGTTCATGGAGGGGTTGTTGGAGGACAGAGGGGAGGAGGATGCCTGCTTCGGCATAATGTCGATGGTTGCTACAGCCATGGTTGGCGGTTGTTCTGTGGTGGTTGTATTTTTCTTCTCTTCTTGTGCCGTCTCGTCGGGTTAATTAAGCGTTTAGAGAGTTGGATGGGTTGAAATTGTTTGCGCGACAGTCAATGAGACAGAGATAGCATTTGCGAGATGCGACAGATTGCGAGGAATATCAAGTACGCTGAATTAAAGCACAGTGGAAGTGAAAATCTGGGAAGAGGGTAAAAGAGAAGAAAAGGAAAAATGGGAAGGGAAGGGAAACTCTTAAGAGAAGCGAAAGGCTATGGGGCCCGAGGGAGTCACCAAGAGAGAATGAAAGCCCAGGCATTCCAGACCCAAGAAACTAGTAGGGTTGCGTAGTACGGGAGACCCCAAAACAGAAATCCGACCTGATGACCATCTGATCTGGCAGATTCTGCAAGCGGACGATCCAGCTAGGCCTAGACTCATAGAACCCAACTTGTCCACCGGGGCACTGCTTCGGTGCTTCGAATGTTTCCCCCCTTTCACCACTCACCAATCCCCTGGCCATCGACCACGACCAAACCCAGTTCATAATTGATTGAAGTGTCCGATGAATTGGTCCCTTTTTGCCAGGGTCTATTTCGTCCATCGTAGCCCACCCCATCGTGGTTTCGGTAGTGAGGCGAATTGCTGACCGAGACCAGCGCAAGTTCTGCCAGGAGAAAAAGGGTTGCGTACTACTGGGCGACTCCACCACAAAAACCAAGTGAACCAGCTGACCAAGTAGTGGGTCCGGTTCTGTCGGCACCATGGAATCTTCCACGCCGGGGAGGCGTTAGGGGCAGTTAGTCTACTCGTCAATGATTATGAATAATCATTTTGTTTCTTTTTTTCCTTTTTTTTATTTTTGTATTTTTTCTCTCCCTTTCTGATCATCATGACTGTGCGTTTTCAGTCTCGGTCTTTACCTTCTCGACCGAGTCATGCATTTTTACCCCTTCCGCATCACCAATCCAGATTGGTCCGCCCTGTGTTTCCAGTCAAATGAAGGAGAACAATCGGAAGATCCCTCAATGCAGGTGAAATGCTACACCCAGAATCAGCAGGGATTCAATCGTGGAAGACGAATGGAACGATTGAGTCAGGGATGCTCACGTGCTCCCATTGGTCACTGTTTGCGGGGTCAAACTTTCTAGGTTAGGCTCGTTACTATACAGAGTAACGCTAGGCGGAAATGGTAATAGTCTAACCCTGATAAGGGTTGCGCCAGCAAACCTTACTAAGAACTCTTATTCTCTGACTAAGGTCGAGACTCGAGTGGAGTTGCCCTTCGGTGAGGAATAATTGGAGGAAAATTATCTAAGTATGGATTTATGCGGTGCAACCTAAGGCATCAGTCTGATTCAACTACTACTAGTACTCTATCGAATATAGATACGGTTATCTTAAGTCAAAAGCTGGCGTATACCTTATACCTTACTACTCCATGGGGTACATTCTCAAACATACTGTGTCCAGTAGTCAGTCCACTTTTTTCTTTTGGTTCTGCCTTGGAATGAGATGTGATGATGTAATATTCGCCCCATCATACAAATTGACTCTGACAATGCCACTGTGTATGACTTCATGACCCGTCATGAAATTGTATATTAAGTTTATATGACAGCTCCATTGCCACAACTCGTCACTGCTCCCTCAATTGAAGTCATAAATCTACCTTTTGGATTGCGAAAGGCGCTAGGCTTCAAAAAGGTAATTCCGCCTCAGCGTTAGACAAAGGCCTGGGATGCCCGGGGAAATGGGTTGGACAAAGGAAGGGGCCCCCGCTATACGGCTCTCTTGATATCATACAAGAGAGCAGGTGACACGATACCAGAATTGGAAGCCGCAAAGCGAAGGATAAAGAGCGAATGGTTGCTCTGCCGAGGATTATCGCTGGCGAACCCGGTTTATTTTCGGTTGAATCGAAGGTTCAACAACATAGCAAAGAAATAGAACATCGGCTCCAACATAGAATTAATCACAATGGACATGTAGAATGAGGACACAATGTAACCTCGGCATCAACACTCCGCCACTGTAAATATTGTACCCTATCACGTCCATTGTCAGCTCTTGACACAAGTTCAATGTTATTCGGTGAACGATGTTCAGGCCGAAGTCTAGATTTGCAGTGGGACTGGGGTACAAGTCGTAGTAGTTGTAATGAACGCAACGCTAACATTGGCTGGATCAGCCTGGGATCATCCAATCCCGATAAAGTTTTCCTTGAATCATCAGATTAGGTATGCAGTTACTAACTCCATCCATGAACTCGAGGAGATGTACGTGCAACATTCAAAGTCACCCCAGTTAGTCGCTGTTTGACAACCAGCAAGGAATCCCATGTCAATCAATTCGGGGCCATGGATCTTCGTACATCCCCCCACATACCGTCAGAGGTTCTCGCACAGTTCTATACGGCTGTGCGGATCACGGTCGCAGTAGTCTTCTTCACCATCACAAGAGAACCTCCTGCGTTTCTGGTCCAAGTTGGGCCACCTTTGTCTGCCCTGGCCACTGCCCTTTCTCCTTGTTTCATCATTCTTCTCGTTCCATATTATGTTCGTCTCGCAACGCGACGAACACCACGTGTTGCGCCCACATATGTCGATGAGAGTGTCTGTACAGATATCGAGGAGGGTGAACGAACAGAAGTGGAAATGAGCGAAATCGATATCAGTAGCGATGAAACCGTCATCCACGATGCCAATTGGGAAGAAGAGGACGGCAGAAAAGTTGACAAATGTGAGAGCCATAGCATAGTACTCCAGGACGAAATAGCCGACGAGGCCGGTCGCGATGAAGGAGATACTGTTGAAGAGGGTTCGTCTGAGCGAAATGACGGGAGACTACTGGAGGGGAGTGATATGTTGTCAAGCGATGAGACTATTCATGAAGTTTTCACTATTGAAGAAGACGTCGGGAACAACGAAAGACTCGAGGAAGCCGATATAGAGTTCAATGATGAGATCACTCGTGCTGTCGATCTGGATGAGATGGCTGTCGGGGTAGGCGCAAAGCTCGAGGATAACGACATGGTACCTTGTGGAGAAACACCAGACGTTCCTGATCAGAGCACTGAGGGAGACCTTCTACGTGAATCTCCGCCTCCAATAGTCAATGCCCACAAGCCATCTCCTACCCCGGACTTCCCTCCATCTGGAACATCGTCAGGGAAAAGACTTCGCGCATACTGGGACCCTGCACCCGGAAATGAAATGCACATCTTGAGGCAAACAAGAACGTTTGAGTCTTTCTATGTTGCGCTTGAATCGAGGACGCGGCCTCCATGGACATTCGGATGACAGAGGAGCAAAGGGGCTCAGAGTGATAGCTTGTACTTCATCTTGATCCCAATAAGTTTCGAGAACGCAACGTACCTTCCACCACTCTTGACAATGTTGCAGTGGCCCCCATATGGCTGCACATGAGCCAAATATAAGATTCAGGGCTGCGTTGTCTCGGGTAATTGCATGAGACGAGAGAGATACATTCGAGTTTTGAAACTCTGCGCCACTATTACCCAACCGAATTGATCATAATTGGGATACATAGCGGGCGGGTCACCCGATGCGCACGTTGAGCCATTCTGTGGGAATACATTTGCAGGATGAGTTGCCGCGTGCAGGGCCATGCATAAAGCTGCACTGGTCTTAGGGCCACAACATCTGCAAAGATGACGGGTGGGTATAACATCCCAGATACTTCAAGGACATAATCCGATCAACATCGAAGTACTATTACTACATCCGACGGTTAACGCCAATACCACCGCCTGTTTACTAGCATGTCGGACAGACGTTGCAGTCCAGTCTGGATGGCTTTGGGCTCCCGCAGTACAACCCCTGCAAGATACGGACCATCGGCTGGACTTGATCTAATGTTTCTCCGATTCCGTGGTCTGGCCTAGTCTGCACCTGATGTGGAACTGCTCTGGTGATGACTTGCATACCATTTCCCTGTCTGTGACTGTTTAGTTGCTTGGCACCATGAATCACCTCCAATGATTCCACGTCCAACCCGGGCTTCCCCGGCTATCGTCCGTTCGTTATCTCCCGAAAGACATGGATAGGTTACGCTGCACCTAGTTGGGAAAGCTTGAATCGTGCCATGTCGATTGGATGAAAGAGAAAAGGAGCAAGAAGCGCCCAACACAGCCCCGATAGTCAAAGGACGTCTGAGGACTGTGTAACCACACAGTACGCGACGTATGCAAGTGGCCTCGATCCAAGCCGTTAATGTGGAGGCGCGATTTAAGATTTACTGGCGAGTAGGACTAAAGCGGTAGAGAGGGGACGCTGTGCATATTTGCTACTGGTAATGTGCTACCGTTGATCTTGAGGTTGAAGTTGGGGGCGGAGTAAAATCAATGATTTTCGCGATGGCGCCATGTTATCTCAAAACATCCACCACCTGGGAGAGCATCCTCCTCCTTACCAGCGACGTACTGTAAGTTACTGTGAATATCAAACGCACGGTCCTCAGTGATCAACCCCTACTGTAGCTCCCGCTCAAGTGACCTTCCGGTGCAAAGTCAATCCGTCGTCGACGCTGGTCATCTGCCCGTTGGAATGTCTGGACTCTGTGGGCTTTGTGCTCTGAGTAGCCTATAGGGTTCGAGGATGTCCCGGCACCTTCAGTATCTAGTCGGCCGGGAGAGATTCCTCTGGTCGATCCAAGTATTTCACGTTGGAGTGTATCTGGGGAGGCAGATGTAACCGTTGTGATGGCAGATAGCTGACCACTTCGGCATGGTTTCCGATTGTCTCTGATCTTTTGTCTCACTCTCCGTCAAGCTGTCTTACTTGGCGATACTCATTAACTCTATTCTACTTTCTCATGCTTGAATGCGACATACCTTCGTCGAGTTTAATATTACGGAGAATTGTCCATGTCAAATCCCATCGATCGCTGGCTCCATGGGGCTTCTTCGGGGACAACCCTAATTAGGAAGTTACTTAGAATTCCCACTGCTGAGCAAGTACTGAGAATCTTATACCTCTGGTCCATTTAGTTTTAGAGGATGACATCGATATCAATAGATGAAGCTTTGTCCAGTTGCACAAGCCTAATTCTAAATAAATAAACTTATCACACACCGATGACCCCTTGATACTGTTGAGATTTTCTCTCCCATCTGTGTGTGTCTCTCTCTCCGCCAAGGACTAAGGACGGGATCGACATGGCAGCAGAACGGGACGCTTCCACGTCTAGGTAGATCAACCATTCCTTACCAGTAGAAATAGAGGCTAACGGTCTTTCCACTACTGACAGGGCCACGTAGGCTTGGTATTATTATAATTGTTGTTGTTATTATTGCCATTATTCTTATTATTCTCCCCCTTTTCTCTTCATCCATGTTAATATGACCATTAATACCCAAAATAATCAGAAACGACGTGATGGATGGAGTATGACAATACCGTACGAGATGGTCGATCATCAATCAAAAGCGAGGAGAAGCGCGTGTCTTGTGATTGGTCCTGAAGTGGAAAGGCGTGAGATTCCATCAAAAACCAGGGAAAAAAAAGCAGATCAGTCACGGATCCTCCATTCCACGCATATTCGGTAGAACCGATGATCTCTTCACGTCAATTAGGATTTCGCTCTAAAAATACTGAGTCTGCGAATTGCAAGACGAAAGAAGGCGAACAACTAAAAGAGAGACAGGAGTAAATGGTAACTACTAGACCGAGAATATCCATCGTTTTATCGTCATATCATAATCGTCCAGCCTTTTCCCTTGGTGTCTTTTACATTTTCGGTGTCTCGGTATTATTTAACGCTTACTGCTCTCAGCCTTGTCTGGTTGAGATTTCCCCCTAGTGGTCAGGCAGGATTTGTCGCAACTGCTAAATTTCGGACAACAGAGTCCACGTAGGGTCTTGACAGGATAATTGAGGATCTCCCGGTCATCCATCACTACTGCTACTAGTACAAGTGAGTCTAAAGTAGATACACTAAAAGAGAAAGCATCAATGACCAATGACTAGAACTTGGCGGATGGGCTGACCTCGTCCTACGGAGGCATCCACCAAGCAAGCCATTCATTCCAAGGACTAATCTGCAACTAATCAAGCCTATGGTTCAATCGCCGTCATCATCAACAGCTCTTATTAGCAAGGACTAAGTCCAGTTTCATTGGCTTCTGCGGTTCTCCTCCACGCTATCTGCCTTGTTTAACTGCAACACGATTCTTGTACTATCATTCCATACAGTACAAGCCACAACCGTCGCTTCAGAAATCCGCCTTTCCCCTCGTGTCTGACTTGCTCCGTGCACTTCTACCTCCTTGAGGCCAACGGTCAAAAGAGGGAGAGAAAAAGAAGTGGGAGAAAAGGAAAAGAAAAAATCAAAAGAAAATAAAAAGCACCAACCGAAATCAACTTTGGGTAAAGTGATATCACACCGGTCAGATCCATTCGTTCCAGGGGAGAAGCGGCTCTGTCCGAGTACCAAACCCAGGGATTGCCCCGCGGTGGTTCTGCGACAGTTTTCCCATTTACTGACAAAAGTATGGATTACCTTTTGCTTTTTGGTTTTTGACTTTCATCGGACCCTCTTTTTTGGAATTCCAAATCCCATTGTCATTGTGTTTTTACTGGTCATACTTATTTATCCACGAATAGCTGGACACATAGATTGATTTATTGCTACCGAAGGTTGATCCACGCGATCGTGCCTCATTCTTCGTCAAAGGTGTGTTATCATCACCGAAAGTCTCTTGATTCCCTATCGATACCAGGCCCCTTTCGTCCATTGCACTGTCGATCAATCTACTTCAACGTTGGTGGTCTACTATTCTCTTTCTTTATAGTCATCCGGACAGGCTGGATTCTGTCTGCGAGGTAGGGAATTGGAAATACAACTACTACTTTGACAATTTCCTCCGGAACCGACTGCTACTGCATTTTGCCGTGAATAAGTCGGAACCAAGCGATCGTGCAGGGATCAGTTTTCATGACGAGCGGTGCTTGTCCAATACGCACTAAATTAGTCGTCCGTCCATACGTCCGCGCTACCCGATCGTCCACATGCTGCTTGTCCAGTATCATCAAGTGGAAGAATAAATCCTTGAGGACGAATACTAGATTAGATTAGGTAACAACTGAGGAAGTGATTGGGGAAGTAAGTCCGTTCATCTTTTCTTTCTCCTTTCCCTTCTGAGCTAGAGGGGCGCGTCATACGTGTTCTATCGCGGTTAGCATTTCTATTCTTATCGGACCTCGGACCTCGATTCGTTGCTTTTGGGTTTTGATTTATCTTCTCTATCGAATCCTTTCTTGCGCTTATTGTTCTCTTCTCTGGTACTTCCTTTCAGGTTGTGAGTTGGGTTTCAAGCGTCAGAACACGAAGCGAAGCTTAGGGTAGGATTTGTGACGGGGAGGGTAGTAGTTTGTTTGACTGAGAAGATCATCAATGCGCCCGCGTTGAATCGTGACCCAAGCGGTGCACCGCCAATCAGGGAGGGTGTGGCGCCGCCTCCCGCCTTGAGCTGTGATCCTATCGTTCAACAACCCTTCCTTTCCGACCCCCCCCCTCCTTCGACTCTCAACTAACCTTACCCTTTTCTTTTTCCCTCCCTCTTTCATCATCTGCTTGTGGTTTTTATTTTATTTTTCTTTCCATTTCCTAGGGTGGCCCCCTTTCCTTTCCCAGTCCCAACTCCAACTTTGGTCCCCACCCAGCTGCTGGTCCTGGTTTGTTTTCCCTTTCACTCTAACCCAATAAACCCGTCGGTTCTGTTGCCTGGCACACTTGCGACCTACACACAGACACCAGCCCGTTGGTCACACATAACCCCAGTCTGGTGTACCCACTGATCGGTTCCCTCAGCGTGAATCATCTTCAAGTGTTATCTGCTGAACCCCTCCCTAAGCCTATCGCTCTTCAAGCCCGCCGGGTAACAGTGCTTTCTGCAGGATAGGAACCTTGGGAAAGGGAAACCCCGTCTGGTTCGCCCCTCTCCATTTCCTTTTCTCCCCCTCCAAATAGAAAACACGTCACAGCCGCAAGGTGTGGCGGTGTCCGTCCCTAGTCACCTTCCTCTCCCCGGCCCCACCCCAAAAACCCGTCAAGCCACACAATCACTTGTCATCTGCCTCGCCTCCATTGTTCCTCTTCTGTCTCTCTGGGTGTCTCACCGCCTAACACCATTGCTAGTCCTGTCAAAGCTCGCGCGGCACTGATTTGCTCTGAACCTTCCCGCTGATCCGCTTCCTGCCACCTTCCAGTCCAACCACCCACTGCATGCAAGATCGTGGTCTGCGTTCATTGTTCCGAGGATCACTTGCATCGTCACAGCTCCTCTGCTGTCTTGTCTCGCTGCAGTAGCCCACCCAGTCGTCATCTCACCTGTTTTGGTGTTGACACCTTTCGCGTTCCTTGACGCGCCTTGCGGCCTTGCGACGGCTCTTCAACCTCTTTCCGTCCTCCTTGGCCCGCCATGTATGGCACCTCTCATTCCTCCGTTTCCGCTCCCATGAATGGGATCGGAGGCGACCTTGTCGATGGTTCGGGAACCATTAATCCCGCTGCTTTGAATACCAACAGCGGTATGTTGTCCCTTTACTTCCTTTTTGTCTTCTTGTTCTTGGTTGTTTCTTGGACTTTCTCACCTTGCCTCGTTCGCGTTCCACCTATCTCCCTCGCATTTTTACTTCTTTTCCAACTGGTTTTATCCCGCCATAGCGTTGGATTATTTTTTGTTCAGGCAATACCGTTGTTGAATCGCCTATGGCGGTTGATTACAATGGAGTATGGCCATCGCCGTTCATGGAGGTCATTACGATTTTTTACTTATCTATGTGTTTGTCCGTCGCGACAACCTCCAAACTGACGGCCTTTTGCTAGTCGCAGTTATTCTGCCAACACCCTCCTTTGGTACGAGCGCAAACACCGCTCCTCGCGGGATCAAGCGGAGTCGGACTCCAGATCAGCGCGGGACAGTCCGCGCTGATGGAGATCATGACGACGGTATGTGCGCGTCGCGAGGTCTCATACGGTTTGCTTACACACCGTGTGAGGCACTCTCGAGCCGCTTCGTCTCATTCAACCACTACTTGTTATTTTATTGATTTAACGCGTGCACGCTTTCCCCTATGCTATCTTCGTTGAGTACATTGACGGCTAACGTGTGGTCCATTCGACCATTTGCCAGCAGGAGCGGACGAACATGGCCGTCGAAAGCGTGGGCGCCCTCCAAAGACGCCGCGTCCCTCTGCTACAGCTATTGGCGATCAAACAACTAATGTTCATATGCAAACCCCACGAATGCAAGCACAACCCCTTCCTCACCAGGCAGGTGTCAACGTATCACCTCCGCAAGCATCGCCTCCGGACAAGACCACCCCAACCAAGTCCACTCTAGTCAAGGCGCTCCCGACTGTCCGAGATCATACGACTGACCAACTGAACGAGGAGGGTGACGAGTACATCCCGAAGGAATTCGATGAGGCTGGTGAGAAGAAGGTTAATGCCATGGGGTATCTTACAGGTAACCGGGAGTACAAATGTCGCACGTTCCGTGTGCCCCATCGCGGAACGAAGCTTTTCATGCTAGCAACTGAATGCGCACGTGTACTTGGGTACCGCGACTCATATCTCTTGTTCAACAAAAATCGATCTCTGCACAAGATTATCGCCACTCAGATCGAAAAGGATGATTTGATTCAGCAGGATATCCTTCCATATTCTTACCGGTCACGTCAGATTGCCATTGTGACCGCAAGGTCAATGTTCCGTCAGTTTGGCAGTCGAGTAATCGTGAACGGACGGCGAGTACGTGATGATTATTGGGAGGGCAAGGCCCGAAAACAGGGCTTCACGGAGGACGACCTGGCGGGCGAGAAACGCCCCGGAGGGGCTAAAGCTCGCGATGCAGCCGCTGCAGAAGCGGCGAGTGCTGCCAGCCTCCTACCAGCCCTGGCCCATGGCGATGTCATCTATAGCAATGCACTTGAAGCTATGCCCAACAGCTTACCTGTGGGTCCACCATCGTCCGTTTCTCTGGCGCCGCTGCCGATGATCCATATGGCCACCACAACGGACGATCCGCGACTCAGAGAGTACAACAGTATGCCTCGGGCCCGCCAAGAGTTGACTGGTCAGCCATATCAGGACCGGATACAACCCAGTTCGGCGGCAGAGATCCTGAACCAGGCCTCTCACACTGCCGACTTCAATAAAATTCTGAGTTCCCAGCGCAGCTATCGCCAGAAAGGCTTGGAGGATTTCTATTCCAAGCAACGCGAGATTCCAGCGTCCGCGGCTCAGTCGCAACCTGGACAGCTAGATTCGGCTCCGTCGGCATCTCAGCCCTTGCAGTCTCCTCAAATCACGTCGGCTCCGATGATGAACACGACCCAACCGCAGCAGGCCATGCTCCCCCATCAAACACCAATGGTACCCGGTCAGCCCGGCTTGCAGCAAGCGGTGGCCCACCCGCAAGCCCCTGTTGGGCAGTCTCCCGCCCGGACAGGGCCTGCAGTTCGCCCTGACCTGATGCATCAGCGATCGAACCCTTCTCTATCTGCAGGTACTCCACAGCCTTCAGGCCCATACGGTTATCCGTCACAACCGCAGCAAATGTGGGGTCAACCCCCACCCCAACCGCAACCGTCTCCCTTGTCCGCCGCGGGTCCGCAGGCTGTGGGAATGCCGCAGTATGCCTCCCAGCTACATGCACAACAACAACACTCACCTTCACCTCTCGCGCAACATCCGTCGCAGTCTCCACGGAACCAACCCCGTCCGTCTGCGCCACAAATGCCGCAGTCTTTCCCATTACACCATCCACAGGCACCTCAACAACAGCCGATGGCATCCATGGGCTTTCCAGGCGGCACTGCGGCCCCATATGCTGCAATGACAGCTGCAAGAGGCATGTACCCTTCGACACAGGGACCTGGTGGTCAGCAGTATATGGCAGGAGCACCGCAGCAACCAGGCCTCGCCATGGGAATGAGCGCGGGAGGTGCCATGCCTGGCTGGCCCCAAACACCCGGCGGACCGATGCAACCGGGGCATCCGCAGCCAGGTCAATCCGGAGCTCCACTTGGATGGTCCGGTTACTAAAAGCCTACGAAATAAGAAAGCCATGACCGGCGTTGACCAGAATTTCGGCGTTCATGGGACTAAGAGGCGTTGGGAGGATGGTGTGACCTTCGTGTATCGAACACGTTCAATGTCCCTTCTTTTCCCTTTCTGCTCGTTTTGCCGTTCCACCCTTTCTAGCACCTTGTTATACCGCTTCCTGCTATACACTATCCTTACACAAGGATAACAGCTAATGATAATCTGTGCATTTTCTTTCTATACCCTCTGCTATACCCGATGATGTTGTGATTTCGTTTCTATGTTCTCTTTCCTTGGTTCTATAGGGTTTACACGTTACGAGTATGGAAGTTGTGCATTTCTTGTATGTCAAATGATAGAAGGCCGGTCAGATAGGACGGTGGCGATTTTTTTTTTTTTTTTTTCAAATTTTTCTTCTTTTTTTTCCTTCTCGTCATATTTTGTTTGGTCTAGGCGGGCGTTTTCAGTCTACTGGTCTTCTCAGTGTTTACCTTACCAAGCATTTTATGATTATCTTCACTCTACTCAGCTATTCTTGTGTTCATGTTGGATATTGGACTCTGCGCCCTGCGGATGCTGGTTGCGTATGTTGATGCTTTCAAAGTTTGTGTTTATAGTATGCAGATTGCACGCAGGTTCATGCTCTGGGGCTTCTAATTTGAATACATTTTCCCCATTTGTCTATGATCTTCCCTTTTCGATAAATGATTGAACAGGTACTCCGTTGCAAGGACTATATGTGTGCGCGCATGCCTATGATGAATTTTCTTTGGCGGATATTTTGGCTTAATGATTGGTGCCTTTGCCATCTTCTTCCTTGCATTTTGGTGGAATTTTATTTTATTTCAGTAGTTGAGGTTCAAGTTACGATATTCTATCTCACATCGAGAATCAGATTCAGGTAATTATAATCTGCGTATGCACACTTTTCAGCAACAAGATATAGCAAAACATCATTTATAGATACACAAACTGCCATTTCCTAGGCAGTATATAGACATCACAATCTTATCTTACACAGAAACAATAACCAAGGGAGTTGTCACGGGAGCCGCCGTAGAGGGGCACACACATGAGTCAACTGATGTAACAGGCGGCGCGGTACAGTGTGCACTAGCAGTCCACGAAACCGAGGTTGTAGTCGGAGTCTCAGGGACGGTCTCAGCCCGCACGAGAACAGGTATGACAGCACCAGTGTTGAGTTTAAATGTACGATGCTTGACCACACGGAGAATCGAGCTAATTTCGCCCGAATGGCTCGTAACCGAGACGAAGAGGCCGGAGTTGTTGGCTTGGAAGATCGAGTCCAGGGCAGATTTACTGCGGAGGTCCTGCGCGGCGCTGGTTTCGGCTGTTACGCCGTTCCAGAGCTCATCTGTCTCTGAGAAGCCGCGCTCGATGGGCCAGGTGGGGAATAGGTCGTGGATGTAGGTGCGGTTGCGACGTTGATCGCATGTGTGGATGCTGATTCCTTCACGAAGATACTCTTTGATCAGAGGGCGGAAGGGGGTGCTTCCGTGCGGGAGACGGAGGCCGGAGAAGGTGATGTTCGCTGTGCGAAGGGTGCGGGTTAGGGGGCTGACGAAGTAGCTGTCCGGGGGGTGGATGTGTTGCGTGTCTAGCTCTTTTTGCCAGAAATCGTGGGCGACTTGGGCCTGCTCGATGCCGGCGTCTGTGAGCTCGGCATCACGCCAGGTGGCAGTACCATTTCCGTCCAGGAGGGACCAGTAGCACTGGTTGATGTTAGCAAAATAGTGATTCGGGACGAATCTAGGCGACCTTTGTTACTCACGTTCCAGGCAGGCGTGCCGTAGTAGTCTTCGGCTGCGTTGTGCCAACCTTCGCCGTGGCGGCCCAGGAATAGGACCTTGTAATCCACATTAGGAGGCGACACGCGATTCAGTTCGACTACTTGATGGTAGAACCGCTCCCATTGGGTACGGTGGTTGTTCTTGTTGCTATGTCCTTTGTCGGTTGGGTACGTGCGATTGATCAGTCCGAAGTTGGTGGTAGTCTAATTCCTGGTTAGCGATGATGGAGGTCGAAGGGAAAGTTCGGCACTGACGAAGTCAAAGGTGGATGGATCGGTTGTCGCTTCATCCTGCAAGAAATACCCAGTTACTGTAGTATAGTTGACATACGAGGCTTCCGCGAAGGCAGCCAGGCCCAGCGCTACTGAAGTAAAACCGGAGATCTTCATGATAAAAGGCACAATACTGACGGAGGTCGTAGGCTCAAAAGTACAAGATCGGCCGCCTCCATTATATAGGATTGGTTTCGTCAGGTGCCGGCGTGGCTGGCATCATCATGAGATTGTGTAATCGCGATTTGTTGCCTACCAGGCCGGCACGTGGGAGCTAAAGGTCTCCAGACGCATCCACTTAATATCGATCGACCTGCCAATTGGTAAACAATTGGCAAAGTCACGGCACACAGATTTCTCCGTTCTCGGAGCTCCTACCAAGAAAAACAAACAAGAAAAGAATAAAGGGAGAGAGAGAAAAAAAAGAAAAGAAAAGAAAAAGAAAGAAAATGAATGAATGATCAATGGGGCAGCACGTGTGTACAATCCAGAAGAAGTTCGACGATGCAAGCGATTGCAACCGTCATCCATATTATCAGTATTAATAGTAATTACAGGGAGATAGATGTAATGAAATACGTGACACAAAGAAACTCAGGCCTCCAAATATATATGTCAAGTCAAAAGTCCAACCGCTTCCAAATACATATGCAAAATCCATCGATATCCAAAATATTTCCAACCCAATACTAATCACAACCGAACATGAAAACAAGCCATGGCAGACGCCGAAGAAACACACCAACACGAATGCTCTGGGAATCAAACAGACAAGACCTGGGATACAAGGGAGTCCCATAGTGTAACAGCAGACAATGCAATAGGAAAGACAGAGATATAATGGCATACAGAGTAATGGCACAAATCACCACCAAGAGACCGTGTGTAAGCCCGATACATGAAATCAAACGCCGAATAATTTTACTTCCCTTTTGATATCTAATTTGCATTCCAATCACTCGGCGTTTGGTTGTTGAATGTATACGCCTTTGGTTTTTGCGGCAACTGCTGCGCAACAAACCGATGGGCTTCCTGCTGCTCGGGGAATTCGTGGATATAGAACTCCGTCGGCTTCGCGTCACCATGGAATGACCCTGTTGACGTATGCATATCGGCATCCGTGGTATACATCAATGGTGGTGACCCAGCAGCTGAGAGGCCCTCAGCAGGTTGACGGCTCTGCTCCAAAGCTTGTCCATACGACAGAGATGAAACATCCGCCTGGGTTATTGGGACACGGCTCTGATAGGCTGCCTCTGGTGAGGGCATCGAATTGGCACCCGTCCAACTCCTACCCGTCAAAGGGGCTCCTTCGCAAGTGACATAATCAGGAAATGAAGTATAATGGGCAGGAGCGGACATTGGTGGAGCCACACTGTGGTACTGGTAGGTGGAAAGCATATCCATAGCCAGAGGCGTAGCGGGAGGAGAGGCAATGTTGATTTGCATGGGCTGTGTTGTAGGGAACAATTGGCTGGTGGGTTGGGCAGACAGACAGTAACCGCCATCACTGGGGGTATTTGGAAGGAAGTGATGCAGGTCATCTGGTGTCAGGGGTGTTGGTGGAGCCAGCCCGCCCGTGGTGACGGCGGGCGACAGCATTGATGACATCTCTGGCTTGGAAGTACTCAGAGCCCCAGCCTCGGCAAATGAAGACAGGTTCAGAGGCGAACGCTGAGCTGCAGATGCTTTCCGAACACCTGCGTAGCGTGAGTTGAGACATTGCGCCGATTTCGACTGTCTCACACCAGGTGCAGAGCCGTAGCTTGGGAGCCTTGTGGTCGGTGACATGGACGCCGATCCTGCCAACATGGATGACGACCTCGAAGTACCGATAGCAGCAGGCCTTGGTCGCTTTCTCCGGGCCGCAAGGTCAAGTTCCTTGCCAGCTTCTTTCCACGAAGATCGGTCTGTTCTGATTGGAAGTCCCGCTGCATGAATCCCGATACCTTCGAGGGAGTCAGCGAGGTCATCAGATGAGCCTCGCCTTGACAATGAGCTTTCTGGGTGCAGCGTATATTGAGCTGCACTATAAGAGGCTTCCGCATCGCTGGATGAGTGATAGCTGGGGAAGGATTTTGTTCCTTGTACCTGGCCGGACCACTCCTCGTTCTGTGAGGGCTGGCACTGGAGGGTATCATTGTGCTGCGCATTCTGATGATGAGAGCCGTCTAATTCCGGGACAGTGAGCGACTCGGCGGCAGAGTAGCCAAGATGTTCTTGGGGACTCTGAGATGCGGTCCACGACATCGCAGTCTCCTTTGTGTTTTCCCACTCGGAGAATGGAGTTGTGCAACTGCTCTGGGCGGTTCGGCTATCACCGTGGTTGTTTATGCCTGAGTAGGTTGTCGTCGGAGACACCGAGCCCTCGTGGATGGTAGCAGGTTGACCCTGTTCATCTGGACTATAATGTTCTCGAGCAGCAACAGCGGCATTCAATGCTCGTTGTAATGAAGCAAATGTTGCTTCCCGAGCCGACTCACTCTTTGATTTATGATGCTTCGATCGTGAGTTAGAAGCAGATGTCTTAGTACGGTCATCAGACATGGACTGGTCGGATGATTGTTTCGGGGTATCCTTGTCTGTCTCTTCTTTGACGTCTCCGTTTGATTCGGATCTTTCGGCATTCTCTGTCTTTATCCGTGCAGCCTCCTCGGCCTCTGTCTTCGCCTTCTGCATCCTTTCAAACTCTTCTTGTCGCTTCTGCTGCTTGGCCTTTGCGCGTCTATTTTGGAACCAGTTCTGCATTGATCATTAGCCCAAGGTTAATGGAAAGCGCCGAACGTTGAGTGGGGAATCACTAACAGCAACCCGAGGAAGGCTAAGGTTCGTTTGAGCAGCCAATTGACGCTTAACATTGCTGCTAGGCTTCGGATGAGCCTGGAACTGGGCCTCCAGGGTCTCGACTTGTTCCTTAGTCAACCGTGGACGAGACAAGTTCTCTGCATATTCCTCGTAGTCCATAATGGGCTGATGGTAGAAGTCGATCATGTCAAAAGGTGGGTGCGGATAGATGTAGCCGTCCATTGGGTGCATCATGGACGGGTGAGCCATTGTCGGGTCATAGGCAATGGGCTGTTCCATGGGGACCGCAGCATGGCCAGCATACGCGTATGGGTGGTGAAGATAATTCATGGTTGCGGTTGGCGTGTGAGGGTATTAGGAGGAGGAAGAGGAGATGAGGGAAAGGGTATATATTGAGACCGGACCTGTTGCTGCACAAGATAGCGGCAACTTTCAATGGGTGACGGCTCTAGATCATTGAACAATTGAATCACAAGAGGAAGTATGAGTGGTTAGATTAAGAATGACTTTGGAAGGGGAGGAGAGATAAGCTCTTTTATAAAGGATGATTGTAAAAGTTGTGTGTGTGTGTGTGTGTGGAGTGAGAGAATGACAGGTTGTTGCTGGGTATAGTTTGTGCTTTGCAGTGGTATACAACACAGCAGCAGACCGGATGGATTAAGACAGAAAGAGGGAGAGAATTAATGAATGTATTGAGTCGGACAGCGGTACTAATAAGCAGATATCAGAATAGGGAAAGGAAAGGAACGACTAAGCAGATCGAGAATGAAAGCAAGAAATAGTTAAAAAAAAAGAAAATATAGAAAAGAGGGGACAAAAGAGGAAAAGGAGAGAATGAGGAAAGAAAGTAGAGAGTCCGAGAGAGAAAAAGACTGAAAAGACAAAAAGGGCCCAAAAAAATTAGAAAATAGAAAATCAAAAATAAAAATTAAAAAAAAAAAAAAAAAAAAAAAAAAAAAAAAAAAAAAAAAAAAAAAAAAAGGAAAAGAAATTAAGAAAAGAAAAAAGGGAAAAAGACCAAAAAAAAAATTCCAGACGAGGATTGACACCAGTCACTGGGGACTGAGGAATTTGGGGAGGGGGGAAGGGAAAGGGAAGTGGTGTGGATTACGGCGAATGGAGAGATTGGCAGCGGCTGCCTGGGAAAAGCAAAAGGTGTGGAGGGCCCAATTGTGATTGGAAGATCACCGAGCGGGACCTGAAAGAGGATTCAAAGTGGTTTGGTATCAATGCCGTATTTACCCTCAGCTTGGGTGACCGGGGAATCAGCGCTTCAGCCGTCCTCGCAGCTTCCCGATTTTAGCTTATTTGTTCTGGGCTATTCCTAGGTATGCACGATGAACCCAATCGCTTTGGATTAGTAAACCCAGCACTGAGATAGAATCAGAAAACAATCTCATATATATATATATATAAAATAAATTAAAAAAAGCATTGAACTAAAAAGAAACAGGTTCACGGATTTTGTCTCTGCAGGTGATTCGTCTAGATATCTGTCATCATTGTTTCCCCTGAAGTCATTATCGCCTACCTTATCTACGAACGCATCCATGGTAGTGATCTCAGGCACCCTTCCACAGTGGTAGAGTTGGTTGGTTACCACTGTACGGGAGTACGGACAGTTCAGGTACGGTACCAAACCGAAAGGCACCGACCACCAAAATATTGGCCGAAAGTGGGTTTGTGGTGGTGCCGCTCGCGCGGTTCAAGGGGGTGGCGGCCTTGGGCTCTCTTCCTCTCTCTCTCTCTCTCTCTCTCTCTCTTACAGACTAGTTTAGCAGTCAGGGCTTAAAATAACTCAAAGGGGCATTGAATAAACCAAATACTTAAATGAGTAAATTATAATAATCAACTTCACCATCATAATCATCATCCTCGAAGTAGAACATCATGGACGTGTTAGGTACATACATGCATAGGTACATTACATATGTATGTAGGTAAGTAGCGCTGGACGTGCATCCATTACAGACCCTTATTAGGCAGTGGCACTGTGGCGGTGACTGCGAGAGTCTTCGGCAGAGTCACTGGATGTTCGTGTATGCTGGACGACGGGCCCATCCTAACTGCGTCGTTGTGTGAAGTTTAGTCGTTTTTTCTCTTTTTTTTATTTTTATTCTTGTCTTTCTCGGTTCTTTGCCTGCTTTATCCATGTCGCTTTACTAAATCTTATGGTTGAAAAAATGAAGAATATATTGTTCTTGTTAGATATCAGTAATAGGGCTTCTTTCTTCGTACTTGTCTTTTTCCTCACATTGAATCTACATGTTTCCGATATTTCCAGGTATTCCGTCTGAGTTTGTAGAAGTACAGTTGTAATCATGAGACAATGGATATGATTGGTGGAAGACGGTTAAGTTCAGTACGGGATCTTTCCCGCGACACACCCAAAGTTTAAAAAGGGGGTAAGGCCGAAAGGGAAATCGGCAAATAAGAAAAGGGAAATAAAAGAGATATAGCCAAGGAACACAACTGAAGTACTTTAAGCTTGAGTGACCGTAACTCCTACAAGTGGTGACACCGTCGGCATCCAATCTCACGGGTGTCACCATAATTATGATTCAAAGTGAAACTGGTATCTCCGTAAGTCTCCCATTTACTAACAGAGCTTCGTCAGTTCCTGCATTAGCGCCATAGCCCAGGGACCAACAGATTTAGCTTTACCTAGGGGGCGGGGTCCCATATGGGAATTTGGAAGATCCCGTGAAGCAGAGATATGGGCCCCGAAACAATGCTAAAACAAACCGTCGCCAATAGTGAAGTTGTCCGTTGATATGATGGAGTAAACATGCTATCTACTCCCTACAAGGGTGTGATGATTTTCCAATTCTCCCACACTGCATTGCCAGAGCGAAATCGTGTCAGAGAGCGCATCGGGTATGCGTGGGGAGTGGGTCATACTCCCAATCCTCATCCAATCAAAGTCGGAAGGAAGGTGAAGCTCGCCTGGAAGTCTTCCGAGATCCATCAATGTGCCTGCAATGTCACCCAATGATGGTCTTGCCTGAGGCCAAGATTCGATCACGGGGTCAAGGGTCATCGGGGTCCATCCGTGGGATTTTGGTCATCGGATTTGCTGAAGAGCCAGCCCGTCCGTAAGTTCTGGATTGGGTTTAGCGGTGAGGGACCGCTTGACTCGCAAGGTTCTCTCTGCCAAATTCCGATATTAACTAGGTTATTTGTTTGGTTTGTAGTAAATTCATCAGGGACATCTACATCAAACCACGCCATATATGAAACCCAAAATAAGCAGTTGAGGTCAACTTTACTACAGACTGAAAGCCATCTTTGAAACCTGCCCATCATCTTTGGATTTTCTTTTGCTTTCCCTTCTTTTCTACTTCGTCCCCAGCACATGAGGTCAGGTGGAGGAGGGGATTCCCTCCGGCTAGCCGAAAGAGGGGAAGCTCAAATGCGAAGCACTTGAGCAGAGCAGTGGCGACAGTATGGAGTACTGAGAAGGGACCCTCACAGCACGCTACTGAGGCTTTTTTTTTTTTTTTTTCCGTGTACGGATACCGACTGCATACGTACACCCGCAACAGTTAGCACGGATCTCCAGATGCACCTGTCATCGTTTCCCACAAAGTTCATGGGACGGAGAATCATCCAGTTGGTCTAAGGGAAATCTAAAAAAGAGTGGGAAAAGCAAAAAGGAAATCAGTGGGAAAAGCGTGGCAGCACTCAGGCCAAGACCCACTAAAATCAATAGTCTACAGATCCCGTCGATCACCACAAGGATCTGTTCGATTGTCGAATGAAAACCCGCGACTCGGTTATCTCCTTCCTTTTCCTTCCAAAGCCCTATGGGAGAAGCATGACTGGGCCTTACTTTTCAGTCTCGACATTGGCAGATGCCTGGAAGCACAGGAGATGGAGCGTTCATATTCGAACTCCACCTTTGGGGCCATTTCCGGGTTCCTGGTTTCTGTCAATCACCCACTCTGCCCGAAAAGCCGCTAATCATGATGCAATCCGAACCGCCCACGCCAAGTCACGAGGTTACGCAACAGCAGTTCCAAACGCATTGCCATGCATATGGAGGGGAACCAGACCATGCTAGGGGGAAGACGAACGGAGCGGAGCGGTTCGGTGCTATCATATGTGCTGGCCTTTTTCCACTGGTTTCCCCATTTACCCATCAACCGTCACCTACCTGAGCGGTTAATGCATGTGTCGTTCTCATGGAATACGTTTATCCTACTTCCCTTTTTCTGCTTCGGTTAAGTAATGTGACAGCAACTCAACGTCCATGATTTGCAAGTTCCGGCACCGCGGTACCGTACCCGAAATTTCCAGACGATCTTCGTCAGGCTCTGGAAAAAGAGGGGGGTTGAGTGGACATGACAGACATGGCGTTGGCGTTGGTGGAACCGAAAGAAAGGGGGCGTAACGAACTATCCCACAAAAGTTCTCAGGTCGTAATCGTATGCAAATTTGACTCCCAAGGTAAAAGTACCATTGGACAGTCTTACGGGGCTCTATACAGACAGACATACATACATCATAGCTCGTGATTATCCGAATGGTGAATGGGGCAGGGATCATGGCTGTTCATGGATGCGAACACCTGAAAGAGATCCCCATCGTTCACGTGTATGTAATGTGGGACCTAATTGAGATTGAGAGCATAAACACTTAGACAATAGGTACCCAAGGCGAAGGTATGTATCACGGACCCATTGTGTATCCATTTAGTACACTGTGCTAATACTATAGTCGATGGATAGCAATGGGGTCGGGAAAAATACATGACATACTCCAAGCCCAGGCCAGTTAGCAATCATTGTAGTTCGCCCCCAGTACTAGTATCTTCTTCTATCACCTCTCCAGATGCTTGGAAGCTTCGGAGCCGAGCATTGGGAAAAAAAAAAAAAAAAAAAAAAAAAAAAAAAGAGGAACTACGGATCTCGCTGTAGGTCCTTTGCCTGACCCCTGGGATGATCGCAAACAACCGCACGGATCGCTTCCAAGTGATTTTCAGACGGGTGGGCTCTGTGACGAGCCGTTGTCACCCGATGTAGGGATCTCAAATATTGGCCCCCTTTAAAAGAAATTCGCCGAAGACATCGGCGTATCAATGTGGCTGTCGAGAATGGAAACTGAGGAAGCTGGAGACCTCACAGAACTGTGACGCCCCTGAAGTAAGTCTGACAGTAATGAACCACTAAGTGATCGACGAGAGCATCGTATCCCTGACTTTGGGGTATAAGGTTGGTCTAAACTTGCTTACATACGTACGATCCGACTCCATCCCTTTGGATCGGATTTACCACGCTGATTTCCCATGCGTCAATCTTAATCTCCATTACTTGATGATATGGGGTCATTGTTCACGGATGATGCAACAACGACAATCATCACAGTCACTAGACTTACTCAGGTTAGTACATACCATAGTCAACTTTAGATAGTTGACTAAGGATTACCAAACTGATAGAGATGCAGTATACCGTACGCGTCTTGCAGCGCCACAGGAAACTAAACTTCAGCTGCGTGGCGGTGCTCGTAATATCAGCCACAGTAGCCTATTTTCTTTTGGTTTTTTTGTGTTTTTGCTTTTTCTTGTTTTCCCTTTTTTTTTCGGGTTTTGTGATCTGCTGCAGGGCTTTCCCATCGTCGCATCCGAGGGACTTCCTGGTCTACCTAGTCGTCTCATAGTGCACGGATGAAGTTGAGGAGAATTTGTCAGAAGTTGTCAAATAGTGCCGATTGATATGCACCAATGAGCTCTATTCCTGGGGCCGACTCTTAAGCCACAAACAACGCCTTGAATTTACGTTGGCTTGGCTCTGTCCTTTTGTACGAACGCAGCTCAACGCTCAGGGCCGCTGCCGTTCTCTCTCTCTCTCTCTCTCTCTGTTTCTTTTTCATTTTTCAAAAAAAAAAAAAAATTTACACTTTTGCCCCTTTTAGGCTGCCTGGTGGTTCATTCCCGCTTAGGAGATGTGATGTTATGCTCCACGGGTAGATGCACTGCAGTACTTCGAGGGAATCACACTGCAGTCATTCGAACTAGTATGCGGGTTAAGAATACCCAGTTTCGTTGGCTCTCTCGCCTTTCAAGCAGGTCAGGCACACACCTTTACATCCTGCTCAATCACTTCTCTCAATGAGAAAACTCTACCGGTGTGATTGATACCCCGTCTTCACTCGGTACATTCACATTCGTCCAAAAAAAAAGTCTCAGAAAAAAACGAATGGTAGAACAGAGAACCCACTTCCCGGTGATATCCCTATCCTGTATCGCTATCCCTTGCGTACTCCGAGTACAGTATCAGAAACAAGCTAAAGCCACAAGTACGCAGCACTGGTAGGCTCCAGTCTGTCCCCAATGGACAACGCGGCGGGGATTACGCCGATCACGATCCCTGTTGCTTCCAGGTTAAGGGAAGGGCGGCTGAAATCGACCTGTCTTTTTCCAGAACTCCATCGCCCCCTTCTGTAAACGAGGTGTTTGTCATGGCGTTCTCGGCCTGCAACCCAAAGTTCTTCATCCCATCCCTCGAATCTGTTCTGGAACAGCTCGTGTGGATGCGGATTGCTGCCACAATCCAGTTATTCCCTGTTTAACCCGAATCGCATTTTTGATCGTTATCTGGGATGCTTTTCAAGCTTTCCCTCCTTTCTAGATCGGGTCCGACTTGCGTCTGACGGCCATTTTTACAAGTAATAGGTCTTCTTTTTCTTGCTCAATCTGAGCTTATCGAAACTTGCTAAGACTCGGTTGAGCATCAGGTTGTCGGTGAGCAATGTCTAACCGTATGACGTTTAACTTAAACATTAACTATTCTATGATATATTGCACCTGGATTCCGGAATGAGCAGGACTTTTAAGATCTATCATGCAGGGCAGGTAGGCGGTGATGCCTCGGCAAAGATCTCTCGGTGTAGAGGTCACCTTTCCGAAGGCTCTCCCGGATGGAGCTTGCTCCATATCCTCTATCGTTCTGATCAGAGCCACTTCACACCGCCATCGCTCAAGGTTCGCGATGGGTCTTTTATGGATCCTCGTCTACATCGCGGCGTTTTCTCGCCACGCTCGCCTTCCTTAGTCGGTAGTAATAGTAGTACTTGTTTCTCAGAATCTCGGCCAGACTCGACTCAGCCAGCCTGGAACCGTTTCAGCCCCAGTCGTTTGGCGTTGTTTCATCTCCATTGGGGGAGCTCGAGCCGTCGTTTGGAATGGAGCTTCTGAGCGAATTCTGAGCGAACATCGTACCGTCCAAGCATTAGCGCCATGCAAGGCAACTTCCTTACTTGTACCTACATTTGTACATGTCATATCACCTGAACGGGTCCCGTACTTTGTCTATGTACTTTGGAGTATGCGTTCTAACCTTCTATGTACAACGAAACTAAAACAAAACAAAACAATGTCTACACAACCCTGGGACCCAGTACAAAACTTGGAAAAGAAATACGAAGGTGGAAACCCAGGCCAGTCTAGTCTATCTATTGATCCCATATCTCCCCTTTATTGATATGCATCCCGAATCTCCAACTGAATGCGTCCATCAACCACGCCCTTAACCGAAAGACTTCTCAAGTCCTCCACAATCCAGTCTGCTCCTGCCTCTTGAAGCTGCGCCAGCGAGTGGGTCGTCGTCAGTGCGATCACCTTGAATCCCGCAGCCTTGCCTGCTCTAATGCCCGAGGGCGCATCCTCAAGCACGACTAGCGATGACGAATGTTCCAGGCCGAGGCGCTTACGGCCGAGCAGATAGCACCGCGGATCAGGCTTGCCCAGCTCGACATCCTCCGCGACAACAAGCATTTTCGGATGCGTGAGGTTCATGACACCTAGCCAACCATCGATGAGTGCGCGCGTGCCAGAGGTGACGACACCCCAGCAGGCACCGGCATCGTCGAGCTGCGAAAGGAGGTACCTAGCGCCGGGGATTTCAACGGCGTCGGAGCCAAATTCTTTAGGGATGCGGCCTTCGATAGAGCTGACATCTAGAGCAATCGATCATCAGTCCATGCGCTTCCTCCCTATCCCCCGCCACTCCTCTTATCATCACTCGCTGATATGGATCTCCCCGAAAGCGAGGAACCATGACATGAACTTACACTCCCAATTCGCCCGCTTCGGGTCATACAGCTGCAGCGTATCAATGCTCCGACGTCCATGAGACGTGGCCAGAATAACCTTAGGGTCAACTCCTAGCTCCTCGCCGACCCTGTCGTTGGGTTAGAACCATGTGACTATAGTTCGGCGGGGTCAGACTAACTTGTGCCAGTGCTTCACAATCGCTTGACGAGACACCTAAGTTTAGCATTTCGTCACAATATAGCATCTTTCTACTCAAAGAGATTTTTAATTTCTTACCATCAGTAGAATCGACGATAGTGCCGTCGAAGTCTGAGAGGAGGCCATCAAAAGTGACGACTTGCGGAGGGGCTGAGAATGAGCCTTGGCCTTTAGTCATTGTGCTTATAGATTGACCAGGATATTCAATCAAAATAATAACCAGAAAGAGCGAGCAAAGAAAGAGGCGGGAGCGATGTCTAGAACAGGGTTTCTATGTAAAGTATCACACAACGAAAGAAACGGAGAATTCGGCGGCCCAGACCACAAGAAAGTAAATGGTTCAAATCCCAATAGATAAGAATTCCTTCCTTATGGATCGGGCACAAAATCCGCGGGATGGTCGGAGATCGGTGGTATATTACTCCGGTTATCTTAGCGCGGGTAAAATAGTTTGCACAAAATTGTTCGGACGGCGAGCTTGTGAGATAGAAGAAAAAACTTCTATTACTCCCTTCTACCCTTGGTTTGTGCTTTTTTGTTATTTCAAGGGGAGATTTGTGTAATCCTGTCAATATGGTCAAGCTAGGTAGGCTTTTCACCTTGATTTTCTTATCTGGTTCGAATTTGTATTGACCGTTCCCAAGGCAAAAACTCGAAGCGGACGCCCGTCCGGTTACGGCACAAGATCGAGAAGGCTTCTGCGGCCAAGCAACGGAAGCAGAGAAAGCTTGCCAAGAAGGTATGTGTTTTTGTTCTTCTTTTCAATTGTTTGGTGGAAGAGTTTCAAGTGGTTAATACTATCATTGCAGAATCCCGAATGGCGCTCAAAGATCAAGAAAGATCCGGGTATCCCTAATTTGTTCCCCCACAAGGCTCAGCTTCTTCATGAGATTGAGGAGAGGAAGCGATTGAAGGCCGAGGAACAGGAGCGCATCCGTGATGAAGCGCGCGCTCGCAAGAAGGCACAGAAGGAGTCGCAACAGCAAGGAGACGACACCGAAGACGTGATGGAGAATGATCTTGATCTGGAGGGTGACTTTGACGATGAAGATATGGATGAGGATGCCGATGATTCGTCGAACCCTATGGCTGCGCTACTTGCCTCTGCGCGCGCGAGAGCGGCAGAGTATGATGATCAACATGAGAGCGATGATGATGATGATGAAATGGACGAGGATGACGATGAGGATATGGACGGCATGGATGAGGACGAGGAAGATGGCAGTGCTGCGCCGGGCGATTCGGCTCCCCAGCTTGTTTCACAGACTCACAGCAAGGAGAGCTCTCGGCGGCAATTCGATAAGGTGTTCAAGCAGGTTGTTGACGCTGCGGATGTTGTGTTGTATGTGCTTGACGCTCGCGATCCGGAGGGCACCCGGTCCAAGGATGTGGAGCGTGAGATTATGGCGGCAGCTGGTGGAAACAAGAGAATGATCCTCATCCTCAACAAGATCGATCTTATCCCTCCGCCGGTGCTGAAGAACTGGCTGGTCCACTTGCGCCGATACTTCCCCACCCTGCCTCTGAAGGCCTCCAACGGCACCGCCAACGCTCACAGCTTCGACCACAAGCAGTTGACCGTCAAGGGTACATCAGAGACGCTTTTCAAAGCTCTCAAGTCCTACGCCCACAGCAAGAACCTGAAGCGGTCCATCTCTGTCGGTGTGATCGGTTACCCCAACGTTGGAAAGTCCTCTGTCATCAATGCCCTCACTGCCCGTCTCAACAAGGGCTCCAGCAATGCATGCCCTACTGGTGCCGAGGCCGGTGTCACCACAAACCTGCGGGAGGTGAAGCTGGACAACAAGCTTAAGCTGATCGACTCCCCCGGTATCGTATTCCCGAACGCTGAGAAAAAGAAGACCAAGAAGAAGCAGGTGGAGGAGCGTGCACGCCTCGTCCTCCTGAACGCTATCCCACCGAAACAGATCGAGGACCCGGTTCCGGCCGTGTCCCTGCTTCTCAAGCGTCTCTCTACCTCCGAAGATCTCAAGTCGAAGCTGTTGCAACTCTATGGTATCCCCGCTCTTTTCAGCAGCGGCGACCAGACTCATGACTTCTTGGTCCACGTTGCCCGCAAGCGCGGTCGTCTGGGTAAGCACGGTGTGCCCAACATTGAGGCCGCAGCCATGACCGTGATCAATGACTGGAGGGACGGACGGATCCAGGGATGGGTGGATGCTCCTGTGCTGCCAGTTGTCGCCGCGACAGATGGAGCTTCGGCCCCTGTGGCCGCTGCGTCGGGTGTGGATACGAAGCAGGTTGTCACTGAATGGGCCAAGGAGTTCAAGATCGAGGGTCTGTGGGGTGATGGCGCTGATGAGGAGATGGCGGAATAATCTGGTTTATTTATTCTTGTCTGCTATGGATACATGGATACCAAAAAGGCGTTGCCTGGCTTTTTGTTCTTAAGACGGTAGAATGATGTTCTTCGATGTCAATATCAAGTTATGAGATGGTTAAACATAGTTTCAGTTGACGGGATCTTGTAGATAGGAGATCGCTGCTCAAGAACCCAATATGACAAAATATAGTCTGACTGAATGAATAAGAGGTCGGGGGGGGATGAAGATGGGTAGTCTACTAGAAATTCTGCACGAAGCAAATCCCACTTCCAGTTCTCTTCAAAAAAAACTGATGGTTTTCTGACATGTCCACCCGCAGAGTCCAACCTGGATATATATCTTCACCCAGACATACTACAATACACACAAATATATAAGGACTATACAACGAAACAAACCATAATAAATAAACCATACCAATTACTACACAAAATCCAATTTATCATGATACAAGTACTAAACCATAAATACTATCAATAACATCAAGTACCATTTATACCAGTAGCACTGTAGTTGTAACAGTAACCCCCCCGCAGGAAAAAAACAAAAAAAAAAAAAAGTATGCAAAACCCACCAATTGATAAGATTTAATTTAATCAAACCAAATGATGAATTGCCACCGCTCTCCACGCGCCTCCGCATCGCGTCGCGTTTTTTTTACCCTTTCATCTCAATTTCCTCCTTCAATTTCAGGAACCAACGAAAAACCAAGGACAAAGATCGATTTTACCCTAATCGATACCTCTCCCAGAGTCATCCATACCTACTGGAAAGCCAGGAAAAAGAAGAAAGCAGCAATATCATCACCCGATGCCCACCTCCACCCTCCACATCTAATCCAACAAAAGAATTATAACCAAACCAACCACCCAACAGCAATCCTGAAAACAAAAGAAAAAGAACCCCCCCCCCAAAAAAGATAACATCAATAATGCCACCCCGGAAATCCACGGGCGAAACCGTCGAAGACCCAGCATCCTCACCACAAGTCCAGACGCAATCACCGCCTACACAATCGCAACCGATTCAAGCGACAGAGCAACAACTTAAGGCGAGGGCTGAGGGGGGTGTTAGTATTGAGGTTAGTTGAGGATATAAGATTTCAATTTTCTCTCTGCTTCCCTTTTTTTTTTTTTTTTTTTTTTTTTTTTTTACGTTGCTAGATTCGTTTTGCGGTATATCTATTATCTACGAGGTATTGGATATAATAACTAATACAAAATGCAAAATAAAAGGACTATCTCCTCCCTCGCTCCCTAACACTTCGACTCGCGAAATCGGTCCTCCCACCTAACACCTCCATCCAGAAGGATGCAGTCCTCGCTATCCAGAAAGCGGCAACGGTGTTTGTGTCATATCTCTCTTCACAGTATTATTTCCCCCCTTCCCCTCCCCCCCACCTTCTCTTTGTCCTTTCTTGCTTCTGTGTTGGATGGCCAAGGTATGTTGTGATTAGTGGGTATATATGATGGCTAAAGTGTGCGTCTGTTTTTTTTCTTCTATAGTGCCAATGAAGCGACTTTGAAGCGGACGGTTGCGCCATCGGACGTCTTTAGTGCGATTTCGGAATTGGAGTTTGATGGGTTCCGGTCGAGATTGGAGAAGGAGTTGGATGCGTTTACGGAGTTGAAGGCCGGGAAGAGGAAGGCGAAGAAGGGAGATGCTGAGGCAACTGCTGCGGAGGGCGGGAAGGGGAGTGCTGTTTCGGAGGGTGGTGCTGCTGCTTCGAGGGGGGTGAAGAGAGTGAAGAGGGTTGAGGGTGAGGAGGCTGCTTCTAGTCGGCCGGAGGAGGGGGATGATGGGGATGAGACGCAGGATGAAGCGGAGCAGGTGGATGAGCATGAGCACGAGCATGAGTCGGAGGCCGAGGAGGAGGAGGATGAGGGTGAAGAAGAGGAAGAAGAGGAGGAGGAGCCGGGCGAGGAAGAGGATATCGATCGGGTGGAGGACTTGGATCGTGACTCGAGGGCGAAACGGGTTATGGACCCCGATGCTGCTGGGGATGAGTCGGACAGTGAGGACGATGCTGGGCCGTCGTCACAGTTGAGAGGGGACTTGGGGTTGGGTTGATTTTCTGGTAGCGATTATGGTTCTGTTGCTAATCGATAGATTGTTTGTTCTACATTACATGTATGAGTCGATGTTAATTATTGAGATGTGCAAGAATGCCGATTCATTTCCAAGCATATGGTATGGATGATAGATAATGCGACAATGTATACCAAACTCCACAATCGACAACAACCTAAACGCCGACCCGAAGGACCAGATACATGATCATCATCCCATAAATTATACAAAGCAGACGCGTATCGTCTGAACCACCATTCATAGTACAGCACCCCAGTCGAAGCAGCAGGAGGCATGCTGTTTCTCTCCCATACCCATTGCCCACAAAACGCCATTGCAACATGCATAGTCTATCCTGGTATCTTGACAGTTCAACTGACGGGCCCTAAGGTAAAATAAACAGAAAAATAATAATGACGAAGAATAGAAGAAGATAGACTAAAAATGACATGCGACCAGTGCCATGCAGTCATGCGGCCGGCTGATTTAACAACTGACTCATCCCGTTCGGAACAGACTTGGGGGAGATCGTGTCTGGTTGGCGCCAACGACTGCTGCGTTGGGGGGTCTCTTCTCCCTTCTGAGCCACCTGAGGAAGCATTGGGCCATTGTTGCGAGCCGCGCCCGGGGGCAGTGGGTGCATTGGCTTGTTTTCCTCTTTCTCCAGCTTGACCGCTTTTTCCGAGTCGGTCGCGACCTTCTGCGCCTTGGTCACCTTGCTGAAGGTGGTAATCCGGGAATTCTTGGCCGGCTCGTCTTTCTTGGTCTTCTTGCGAGGGGCACTCTTCTTTGCGGCTGGCTTCTTGGGCTCTGCGGTCTTCGACGCCTTGAGCACTTCCTGGAGGCTGCGCCCGCGACTGGCAGGATTGGACCGAGATCTGGCCGGGCCCTTCTTCGGTACTTGTGAAGCCTCCTCGTCGTGACTGGAGGAAGGCGTGAGGAAGCCCGTTTGGGTCTTTTGCTTCTTCTTCGGCGTTTCGATGACAATCGACACTCCATGCTCGTGTTTTGCGCGCTCCACCTCAGATGCATTGCATTCATCGAATACATTCTCGGAGTGATCATCCCATCGTTTCAGGGCGGCCAGCCGCGCCACTTCCTCACAATCCCCCTTGACCATCAAGTCCCAGCAATCTTCAAACTCTTTACCGGCCGGGGGTTCATTGTTGATCCACATGGTCACCCCATTTCGGCGACTCCGGATGACGGAACAAAGGCTCTTCACCAGGCGCCGCACGCCGGGAATTTTTAGGCTAGTGCCCACCACGATCAGCGCGTCTGGGCGCGAACGTACATCAGCATTCATGACCGAAGTGATGGCTTCCTCATCCGGGTTATGTTCGTTGTAGAGCACGATCCGGGGCCGCATTTTACCGATGCCATGACTGCGCTGCCCCGTCTCGATGCGGAACTGGTTGTTCCTTGCGCATTCTGGACATTCCGGAGCATCTGGACGATCGAACATGGCGCCATCGAAGTCACCGAGATGACGACATTTTTGGCACACCATCTTCTCCAGGCTTCCGTGCAACTGGATGGTGCGCGGCCATGGGGCCTTCACATTCAATGGGATCTGAGTGGCCAAGGGAGGCATCGAAGTCTCAATGCCATCAATGTTCTGGGTGTACAGGCGGGTCAGACGATTTTCTTGGCTGAGCCGAGCCAGCATGTGGTGAAAAGCCGTTGGGGAGGTCTTGGCAGCCTCTTCGGACAGCGACCGCACCATGTCTTGAAAGGAGGCGGTTAGTGTTTCATCTTGATAGACGGCAGCATCAAAGAGTAGTTTCCCCGATGCTTTGAGGTTATGTTTTTTCTGTAGAGATTTAAAGAGCCCATCCGTGGAGCGGAAGTCGGGAACTATATGGCAGCAAGAGATATGATTAGCGCAGGGACGAGTGGTAGACAGGGAAGATGGGGCTGCATACTGCCGGCCGAGGTGGAGATGCCCGCTCCAGCGATGACGACAATTTTGCGGTGCCGACGAATGGTTTTGGTTAACAGATCGATCTGCGCCTGCTGTTCAGTATAGGAAAGTCCAGCGCTGCTGGAGAGATCTAGCCGTTGTGTTTGGCGTTCTTTGGGGGCGGCGACCCGTCTTTTTTTCCTAGCGGGCGGCAAGTCATCTCGGTCTTGGCTGCTGTTGCGGGTGCCGCTTGACTCATCTGCTTCCTGTGACGGAGGCGGCGACGGATAAAACCCCGGTGGTGGTGTCGGTGAAGCTGGCGGCGAGCTCAGCTCGGAGACGTCGGAGAATCCATCGTCCATGGCGTGGGCGTAATATTTATCCGTGACAATTATTAAGAAAAATATATAATAATAAAAAGGTTGTATAGAGTCACACGGGCCGTGGGAGGAGGAGGAAGAGAGAAAGGAAGAAGAATGATGTGGTGGTGGTTGAAAGGGCTGAGGTGTCGTGTTGGAGAAAGAGGAGAAAAAGAGGAGACAAGCAAAGCAGAGCTTTCACCACAAAGAATTGCTAATTGCTACCCTGATTCAAAATCAGAGAGAAAAGCGACCACAATTGGAACATCAATTGCTTGGAGGACCCCTCCGAAATTGAACCATTCGTTGGATTAAAAAATCTCTTCCTGTTTTTTTTTTTTTTTTTTTTTTTAACCCCTTTGCGTTTTTTACCTTTTTCTTTTCTGGATTTGCGGAACTAACTCCCTTGTCTGGGTGGTAGGAGGTAAGGGGAGAGAGAGGAAGAAGAGGAGGAAGAAAAGAAGAAGTCGACGACGATGACCAGAAACACGTCGACGGATGGGGGTCGAGAAGAGGGTGGGTTGAATGAACGCAACCGTAAGAGTGACTAAGAGACGATCGAAGGGGGAAAAGGGAAAATCATGAGGTCAGGGCGGGAGAAGGGAAAGAATAATTTATGGCAAAATGGCACAGCGTACGAGAGTCAGTCGTCGTAGTTCTGGTTCAACTCTGCTGCTCTCGCTTGGTGCCGATGCTGTGTTTATTTTGACTGACCCACGGGATGGAACACAATCGCAGCAGTGATACTGGAGGACCAACGGGAAACCCTAACACCCCAGGTTGACAGACGTCAAGACTGGCAACGGGAGGTATGTTGAGAGGAATGCAAGTAGCGATCGTTGATCTACTGGTACTGAGTACCGGACAGAGAGCACAGGTTCTATGGGATCCAATATAAGAGGTCCCTGGTTTATGAAGGAGAACCTCTTGTTTATGTCTTGACCTCCAATGTGAACTAACAAATCTGCTACCAAATTTAGCGCGAAATCCAACATGCAAAGACCACTAGGAGTAATCGGGTTTAGCCTTCTAGAACCTTTAGCCGCAGAGCAGCAGCTGATTGGTCCGTCCCCACGTCGAACCTGCTGCAACGAACTGCAGCACCTATAAGGTTCTAGATATACCACTACTTAAATAGCACCTAGCCTTCTGGCGTATGGCTTTTCAAATTCTTTTGTAGTCCGATCTCGTATCTCTTGTGCTTAGTTGTCCGTCCGATGCAGGGCAGCGTGTGCCCAACCCAGCGACGGGGTGACATGTCTCCAACTCCTCACCCCCTTTGATCCATGCAGCTCTACCGATAATATCCCGCACATGAGAACACGCAATTCCACGGAATTGGGTCCATTTCCCCGGACTAGGACGGTCGCTCCTCTTATTCGCTCTTGAAACACTCTAAGTGACCTGGTTTTATTGCTAGACTTTTCCTTTTGTGTGTCCACCTCCCTCAAGGGTCTCGCCACGGCTTCCTTTGGCGAACAGCTACGCTAATAAATGTTTGCATTGTAAAAACATAAAACTATCATTGATTCCGCTACATTGCATCATCTATAGCTGAATTGGTTCATGTTATCAAGGGAGATGCCGTGCTCCTCCGTTTCCACTCGTTATCCGTTCACGGCACATTGCAAGGGTAGATCATTGTATTATGCACTTGCCACGTCTCGGCCCCTCTATTCCCCATCTAACCGGTAATTCCCAGTAAGGGACAGCCGTACCATGCAGTTGTGTGTCAGCATATGGCTCTCATGGGAAGATTGGGGGTCGGCGGGGAGGTAGTATAGAAGTAGGGCTCGGGATGGGTGGGGATGGCGATGATTGGTTTATCTGGTTGACCCGGATACCGTGATCACCGGACCCCACGTGATCGATGACTAAGCCAGCCGTTGACTCCACATGGAATTGAATGTGTGATCGATGAAAGATTGAGCGAGATCAGAAATGAATGATAATCTTGGTTGAAGAAAGTGTATAGAGGCCGCAGGATGTGGATGCGCACTTTTCGTGTTGGTTCCAATTGAGTTAGGCTTGCTGTTTCTTTAGACTTCCGTTTGGCGTGGCCTGTTCTTAGTATCGCTGCGGGCTCTGACATCTATCGCCCAGGAACAGACGCCCTTACTATGATATCGACCGGACTATCATTCTAAAATATTCTCGGGAAGTTAAAGGCTACACATTCCTCTTTTATGAATAATATATGCGATTCCCGAAATCATGCCAATGATCATGGACGGCGGCATCAATGTTGACGATTTGTTTGGCGAATCTGCCTCTCTCGAGCTGGGCTTGCCAGCGACCGCCCCTACCTCGAATTCCACCAAAGGTCTGGCTCAACGCCTAGATGAGATGCGACTTTTGGGGTGCTGCCAGTACGTCATATGCCTCTATCCTTATAGCGATCCCGCTAGTTTGTACAGAAACTTACTAGGTGTAGGAAGATTGCCTGGTCTAAACAGGGCTGCATTGCATATATCTCTCAAGATACATTGAGGGTGAACCTCCGTCACCTGGAATGTCGACCATCTGATGGCAAGTGGGTGCTGAGCGATGACACTCCATTGCACCCAGTGGCAGAGGCCCATGGGGGCCAACCCCTCGTTCACCTATGCTGGAATGAGATTGGGTCTGAATTAGCCGTGGTTGACTCGTCTGGACGAGTTTCGATTTATAATATTGCGATTTCTCTTAACAGTCTAGCTGGACAACGTCAGGCAGCATTTGATCCAATCGATGATGCAGCTCAGATTGTCGGCGTTATGTGGCTGAACATTCAACGTTCCGTAAGTGCCCACTTTCTTGTTTCTCTCATGTTTGGTATGGCGCTCAACTCCCTCCAAGGTTCATGCGTTCAATGTAGCAGCAATGGTACAAGGGCGCCGAGCATATTCACCTTTTCGACGTCGCCCAATAGGCCCCTTTCACCCAGCTGGGAAAGCCGCTTTGTTATGTGTCACCAGATCTGGCATCATCAGGCTCTTGTACCAGAACCCTGACAACAAATGGGCAGAGATTTCTGCAGAACTGAAGAATGCGAGCTACTCCGACCGACTTCTTACTCATGCGGCTATAGTGGCCACTCAGAATGGAATTCTCATCGCGACATACTCTGCATGTCAAAAGATCTACTTCTATCGAGTGCAGATTAACTGGACTCCTCCGCAATGGGATCCGAGCCAGTTAAAGCAGGCACCAAACCAATTCCCAGTTCCAAGCTTTCGCTTCATGCATTCTAAAGTTGAGGCTCCTTGTATCGTACCAAGTGCATGCCGCAGCGGGGAAGCCACCAACGATGGGTTACCATCCTCTACCAACCCACTGTATTGCCTCACCCGCCTGGATATAGTCCTCGCCGCACATGATAATTCGGCAGGGATGACTACGAATCCGTGGATACTGGCGGTTTTCTCGATCCCCCCTCACGCTACTCCTGATCACTCACAGCAACAGAGCCCCTGCAGTATCATTGTCCGATGGCAACTAGACTCTGCTCCACAGGTGCTTCACCCAAAGTTTGACGAGGTGACTTCAAAGAAGAATAATGCGCAAATCAAAGTAAGTGACTCAAGGTTGACTGCTGGTGCGCTTTGCTGATTGCCGACTAGCCAAAATCGGTGCTACGACGACTGGAAGACATGTACTGTGACAGATACGTCACTATGATAGAGCAGACAGAACATGGAAACGTACTAGCGGTCACGTACGATGATAGTTCGGTCACTTTCTATGATCCAAAGACGATGGCCGTCTTGAATGGAACTGATGATACGAATACACTGACTAGCTTAGCTCATGCAGGATTCCATTACCCCCCTGACTCTGCAGGTACCTTCCCCTCAAGATAACACGATGGCACGAAGGTTGACGCTTCTATAGCAGGTCTACACATCAGCTTCTCCCCCAGTGGCTGCAACGCTGTCACACTGGATGGAGAAGGGCAGGCGCAGCTACGAGTGATGGAACACTCGTATGGCGCGGAAAATGGACTTTACGATGAAAGTATGTCTTTTACGCTCAATGATCTATGGTTATATCTGACATCATTCAAGATAAATTCTCTGCTGCTGTTGCCTCTTTGACCTTGGCATTCTGCCGCGGATGCGGAAGCGAGTTTAACACGGATGATATCTTGTTAATTTTGAAACGGCAGGCGTCACCTGGTTAGTAAAACCTCTACACTTGACTGGATCCCAGGCCTAACTATTTAGAAAGATGCGCAAATATCTTTCATTAACGAAGTTTACCGCGCGCTGGGTGTCAACTGCAATTATACACAAGAAAACGACAAATTGATGAGCCATCAGTACCTGCCAAAATGCCTCAGCGTACAGGCCGCGCTGGGGTTCATTGATAAATACAAGTCGCGGAACTTTGCATCTAATGTACCTTGGACAATTCTGCAGCTTCGTCATGCTTCGGTCTTATATGCGTTGTTCCTGCAGTATCTTAAAGGAGGTGTTCAGGCAGAACCCCCCGATGCAGGTAAGATTTCGACATGCGGGAAATATACTGAATTTTCTCTGACTGTAAGATCTGATCCAGATGCTATACGCATTTTACTCGGAAATACGAAATGGGCTCTGGACTTGTTACATTATGTTTTGAACGATCTTCTTGACCTCGCAGATGATCTAGAGAGCTTCCTTTCTGATCAGGAGGCCTTTGCTCAAAAATGTCAGTATATCGTCCCTTGATTTGAACCTCAAACCAGAGCCATGACATCGATACTGATACTGTTTGTGGCAGTGAAAACCATAAACTCTCTACCCTTGATCATCCTCCTGTCTAGTATGTCCCGGGCCTTCCTGCGCTTCATCTGCCGCGGTTTGCGAGGACTGCAGGCCGGCTACGCTACTGCACCTCTGACGGGCGATGCTGGCGTCTACTATGCCGAAATCTATCAAACCTTAGACACGTCCCCTGTGCGAATCGACGTGTATGAGAAATTGCTTGCTGGGGTGGACTCGACCGTGCGACATGTCTATCATGGCGCCGGGTTTGGAGACAATGAACGACCGGGACCTGAAAAGGAGCTCTTAGTCAACGGCCGTATCCCCCCTGTTCTTGTTGCAGCAGTCTCTACTATTCTCCGACAGACAGTCCCCGCGCTCAAGCCTGAGATCGATCGTATGGCTATCTATATGGGAGACTACAGTTGGCTCGGCCTTGGATCCGACCGACGTGCAGAGTTGTACCGGAGGACCCGGGATGTGGATATCATCAAAAAGATTCCTTTCAGAAGCACGGCGTCTGCGGGCTCGGACGAGGCTCAAAGCGGAAAGCACAGTCCCAGCCAGGTGCGCAGACGATGCGTCCGTTGTTGCGAGATTATGTGCGGTGCGTACCCGCCACGCCCACAGTTGTCGTCACGCATGATGTACAAGTTGGGCTATGTACGGTATTGTATTTGTGGAGGAGGATGGACTTTGGAGTCGGACCTCCACCGCTAGACAAATCATCCGTGGTGCTCGGTTGTTCTAGTTTAGTAGGCTAGAGATTATTGTAAAAATCTTTGAAATATGATGTGTAATATCTCGATTAACAGTGCCGCCTTGGGGTTATAAGGACCAGTTTAATAGAGATCGGAGGACTACGTGGTTGTGTATGAATACGATGATAGCGCAGACTCCCGGACCAAAATCATTCCTGACTGGATTTGCTCCTCGCAACACCACCATATAATTCCTATTGAGCATAAATGGTACTGCATGGAAACGAGTATCGACCAGGAAAGACCCCTTCTCGAGCCATCGCCCCTAAGGAATTGGATTGTCGGATTCTTAAGGAACTCGTCACATCACGGTCGCAAGTCGTGCATTATCATTGTCATGTCAAGTAAAGCCTTCATTTAATATCGACTTGCATCTTTTTTCTAAGATACATAATCAATTTCTTTTAAAAGACGTTTTTGGTGCAACCGACCCACACAAGGTGGTCCAACCCGTCATCTTTATAACGACGTTCCCGGAACTCCATCTAAATCCAGACACGACCCGACTTCATTTAAGCCTGTTCGAACAACCGATCAGCACTGGTTCACTTTTTCCGAAGAGAATGGTCTTCCCCGCTGCGAGCGTAATCTCGTCGGGAAGATGACTGCCTCATACCTTAACAGCGTACTTGCGCTGGGGGAAGTGGATCTCGCGCTTCTTCTGTCTCTCGGTCTTGAGGGAGGCCTCGTGCTTGGTAAGGCGGCGACGGAGAGCACGGGTAAGCTTGGGGCGGAGGTCGAGAGGGAGGTACTTCTTGTTCTTGTAGAACAAGCGGAGCTGAGCGCGCTGGTTGGCGTTGATGATGGTGTGGACACGAGCAATCGACTTGCGGACGTCGTGGCTGTAACAGATTCACAATCAGCATTTTCTTGGTCTGTTTCCGTTTCCCCTTTGTAGTTTGTGCAAGTTGAAAAAAAGAAGAGAAAATTTGCGCAGTCGTTCCAGTTCCTCCTCTTTTCAAATCAGACGTAGAATTTTCGCCTCCTTTCCCTTCTTCTTCCATCTAGCGCACATATTCTTTTGTGGTATTGGCGTAACCAGGTGCAAATAGGGATTTTCGAAAAAGGAAAAGTAATTTCAAACGCACATTCTCTGGGTCTTCGACGAGGCACCGCCAGTGATCTTCTGGACGCGGAGCTGGCTGAGCTCCTGCTTCAGCTCCTCCAGCTGCTTGGTGAGATCATCCTTGTTCTTTCCCCAGAGCTGACCAGCCTTGACCTTGGAAGACTATCGACGAAACCGTTAGCAACCCATTAATTCGAACGCGAAAAATTCACCAGCATCGTTATCATCCTGGCGCAGCGCAACATACCATGGTGGGCGGTATTGTCGTGTCGTGCGGTTGTCGACGAGAGGATTGAAGATGGACCGGGTCAATTTGGGATGTTCGTTGTGGGACTAGGGTTATTTTTTTCTTGCGTGTGGTGCGCCGCCGTAAGCGGGCACGTGATAGAACTGTGGCTGGTGCGCGGTGATGACGCCGCCTCCGCCTCCGCCTTACCGGACTTGGTGATGGGAGCCGCGGATGCTTTTTGGGTGATGCTTTTGCCTTTCGTTTCCCGCTGGTCGGTCACTTTAATACTCAACTGTTCTTTTAAGCCGGGGGATTTTTTTTTTTGGGACGGCGAAGATCTTCTTAGCCTTAATTTGGGAATTTATATTCCTTGACCTCTCTGTTCATTGATTCATAGATCCTAATACTCCTATCTTGACCTTAACCTCGTATACTTCTATACCCACTACTCCATGGCTGCCTCAACAGGTACCGGGTGGGCTCAGCTCCGGCAGCAAGCCCGCTCTCTCGAAACTCAGGTACGGACTGATTCAAACCAGAGGAGTCCTGGAAACCGCACTAGCGAACATAGAACAACATATTAACCCATAGCTCTTCTAGACTGAAAGCCTGTTCCACTCCTACTCGCAGTATGCGTCGATGACAACCCTCCCCCGGGACCCATCTGAAGAAGAACTCCGACTGGAATCACAATTAAAAGGATTGCTCGAAAAGGTACATTCTCAAATACACCATCCTTTCCCCGACCGAACGTCTCACTAACTCCCAATACCAGCGCCAAGCCCTCGTCTCCCAACTCGCCCGTCTCCTCGATTCCGAAGCCACCCTGACCTCCTCCGCCCTGAAGCAGAATAACCTCGCCCGCCATCGTGAAATTCTCCAAGACCACCGCCGCGAACTCCAACGTCTCACCGCCGCCATCGCAGAATCCCGCGACCGCGCAAATCTACTCAACAATGTCCGCTCCGATATCGATGCCTATCGAGCGTCGAATCCCGCCGCCGCCGAAGCCGACTACATGCTCGAGGAGCGGGGTCGGATCGACCAAAGTCACAATGTGATAGACGGCGTCTTGAGCCAAGCATACGCCATCAACGAGAACTTCGGGCTTCAGCGCGAGACGCTGGCCAGTATTAATCGGCGTATTGTTGGAGCCGCTAGTCAGGTGCCGGGGATGAATGCATTAATCGGGAAGATTGGATCGAAGCGGAGGCGAGATGCGCTTATCTTGGGGGCCTTTATCGGGTTCTGCTTTTTGATGCTGCTTTGGTTCCGATAAGTGCATGGTGGTTCCGCTTTAGCTTGGTGTCAAGATCTCTACTTTAGCGGTGTTATTTTCTTGTTTCTTTGTCATTTATTTTACCGCTGTCTATAGTGTGTGGGCGTTATGGGATTGGGCACTTTTACTTCTGCTAGACATGAGTTGTTAATTCGTGGGTTTCTTGTATGATCTGCTTGATGTATAGGGGCGACCCAAATCATGGTTATTGATGATCTATATCGGTCGATTAAGGTGCTGATCTCCGTCATACACTGGGCTGTAGCTGAGCATGGTGAAAGTGAATGGGGTAATCCGTAATATGATACATATGTATATACATGATGACTTTTTTTTGCCCCTCAAGGTCTCATGACAACCCGGGGCTTTTGAGCTGCCGACCAGCTTTGACTCTTCCTTCCCCACTCTGCAGCAGGTAACTCAGACTCCATACTGATTTTGTTCTCTTGAATCAGTTTGCGGATTCCGTTGTTAAGTGCCTCGAGCTCATGTTCTTCTGCAGGCCCGCTTCCTGCCCACCGAATGCGACAATTTTCATCCAAGAGATAAACATATCCAACCTTGCTGTTCATCATTCCGATAGACTCCTTAACGCCTTCTGTGACACCTTTGCGAACCAGGAAGTAGCGCCTATGTTGCTGTTCAGGCAACTTGTTCCGCATCCGCCACATAAATCTGCGAACCAGCCATGCCTTGAGGGCATTCTCTTCTAAGTTGATATCCACCTTCTGAACCATATCGCCACCGCTCTTGATCGCCTCATAGAGGCCTGGATTCTGTTCAGGACCCGTGAAAGTCGCAACCTGCGTCTCTGCCCAAACACTAGAGAAAAGATTCACGACGGAAATTCTGCCCCGAAGCTGCGTGGTGGTATCCTGCGGTTCCTTGGGCGATGCAAGTGTGGTACCGTGCATGTTGGGGAAGTAGAGCGCCTTGTCTCGTTTGAATAACCGGGGACCGGAGTAGAAGGTCTTCCCTTCGTGATGGCGGAGGTTCGACCATTCTCGGAAATAGGGTTTTGCGACTTGTCTTGTTCTGTTATTGCATACATATCGAATCAGTAAATGGATTTAGAACGACTTGGGAAGACTGGAGATGGCCATACAATTCTTTGCGACGCTCCAGATGTCTATCATAGTTGACAAAGTCGTCTCGTCTTTGCCGGAGAGTTCGCGAATCAACACCGGTGTTCTGTCCTTCTTGCGGAGGAATCACCGAACCAATTGGACGGTCGAGGGTCGGGGGAACGAAGTCATCGTCGCCGGGTTCGGGGGTCGCAGAAGGAGCTGATGACGGGGATGGGTTCTGTTTAAATTGGACCTTATTATTCGCCGTTGGATTGGGTACAGCCGTCTTTGCTGCTTTATCATTGTTACTGCTGCTTGCGTAGTAGCGCAGCGCCGGCTTTACTCGAATAGTTGAAGTGGCAGCGGCATTGCGGAATTGGCAGCTGAGACAGCGACCACCCTGGAGCAGAGTGGCCTCTGAGAAAGATGATAGAAGCATAGATCGCTTCCACATTTTGATTGACGAACAATGTCGATTTCAACAGCGGTGGTTGTAGACTCGGTTTATCTGCTTCGGAAGATCCACATGCTTACCTTCCGGGAAGTTAAATTGAGAGCCCACAATCCCGTGACTAGGCGGCATTTTCGTGTCTCTCCCCACGCGTGGTTGCCTTCCGGCGTGTTTCTTGCGTAGAGTTCCATGTCACTTACTACTTGCTGCGATTTGATTGAAGCATTGGTAATATACGTATATAAACCGTCACCTGCTTGGCAGGTTCGGGATTTATCCATGGCTCTACGGATTCCAGAGGACATGACATCGACCTCATATGAGCCCGGAAATGGTGCAGAACACCTCGGACAAAGAGGCCTTTTTCCAAGGACTTGAGAGGCTAGATGCCTTGTTGGATGACTCAGGTGATGATGCCGACGAGGGGTTTTCTCAGATTATAGCACTGGCGAATGACTATGTTGAGCCTGTTCACCAAGTCGAGCCTGCTCCTTCCGATTCACCGGTACAGAAAACAGGTGTATTGGGAGCAACTTCCGCTTTACAATCACCTTCACTTGATGTAATGGACCATGGAAAGTGTGGAAACACATCTATAGTTGTCATTGAAGAGATACAGGCTCCTTCTGTGAAAGGATCAAGTATCATGGGAGCTTCGAAGAAGAAAGTCGACGGCAAGAAAAAACGAACATCTACTACGAAAATAGTTGCGGAACAGCATCAAATCTTCAAGGGCCTCGTATTCTGTTAGGGATCAGTTTCATTTTGTTTAAACGTTACCATCTAGTCTTCATTGTGCTGACTGGCCTTTCAGTTTTCTTCCCGAATAGCGACGTTTCTCCTTTGCGGCGGCTGCGCATCCAGCGAGCGCAGGAGTATGGTGCTCTTTGGGCTCGGAATTGGAGTGATAGTGTCACACATGTAATAGTCGACAAAGGTTTAACTTTCCAGGAGGTTCTGAGACATCTTTGTTTAAAGACGTTTCCGGTTAGTCTAGGCATGTTGTTTTTACTTGTTCCACTTGCTGACTTTGATGAAGTCGAACATTGCCCTCCTCGATGAGAGTTATCCTTCGGAATGCATTAAGTTTAGAACGGTCTTAAGTACATCTCATGTGCGATTCCGGATAACTGGGATGCCGGTCGTCTCAGAAGCAAGGGAGGCGTCCCAGCAAAATGAACCCTCGGATGAGTCCTTGCCGTTGAAGCCAGCCGGCAGACAACAGCGACAGCTTGAAACCCAGTCGCAGTCATCTGAGAGCGAAGACGACTCGGAATACCAACCCGATGCACAAAAAGTCGACGGCTATCCAGACGAGGCCCATAACGAGGTGTTTAATGAGCCACTTCGTGGACGCGATGCCCTGGATGACATGATTGATGAAGCAAAAGCCGTGAAGGACTTGGTACGGTTAACTTGTTTTATTTCTTAAAAAAAAAGTATGCTGAACCATTAATGCAGCCTTTGGAGCCACTGGATTCCTTTGATGAACACCCAACTGAAGTGGCCGACTTGGGAACTTCCGAAGAATCGGACTGCCAGCCAAACACGCGAAAGAGAAAAAGAACATCAAGACGGGATAGCGAAAGGAAAGATGATTGGCAGCAAAGGTTTGCATGCATGCAAAAGCATGATCCCAAGTCGAACTCTGAGAATCCCAACTGTCGGACCATTGATGTCCTTCAACAGATGCTGGACTATTATGCAAGGACTGATGACCACTGGCGAATGCTTGCCTATCGCAAAGCCATCTCCGCTCTTCGGGGGCAGCCAACGAAGATTCTCACGAGATCACAGGCAATCACTATCCCAGGAGTAGGACCGCGCTTGGCGGATAAGATCGAGGAAATCGTGTGCACAAACCGGCTCCGTCGCTTAGAAAATGCCAATCTTACGCGCGAGGATATCATACTTCAGGAGTTCTTGGGTGTTTACGGCGCTGGGATTTCGCAGGCCTCCAAGTGGCTTGCTCAAGGCTACAGATCACTAGAGGATCTAAGGATTAAAGCCTCCCTGACCCCTCAGCAACAAATCGGTGTCGATCACTACCACGATTTCTCTCAACGGATCCCGCGAAAGGAAGTAGAGACACATGGCGAGATCGTTAAAATGACCGTGCAAAAGGCTGACCCTGGAATGCAGGTCATCATCGCTGGGTCTTACCGACGTGGCGCTGCTGACTGCGGAGACATCGATCTGCTAATCACCAAACCGGATGCGACGATTGAGCAGATTCGTGCCCTAATGATCGATGTGGTAGTCCCGAAACTCTTCAAACGGGGCTTCCTGCAAGCTAGTTTGGCGATTACGTCGCGAGGGGATGGGTCTAAATGGCATGGCGCATCTCTAGCTCCGGGCAGCCAGATCTGGCGACGGATCGATCTTCTTTTCGTACCGGGCTTGGAGATTGGCGCTGCACTGATTTACTTTACTGGGAATGACATTTTCAATCGAAGCATCAGGCTATTGGCTAGCAAGAAAGGCATGCGATTGAATCAGCGCGGACTATATACGGATGTACTGCGAGGTCCGCAGCGGGTGAAGCTGAATACCGGTCGGCTGCTTGAAGGTCGCGATGAGCGACGTATTTTTGAGATTCTGGGAGTTCCATGGCGTCCTCCCGAACATCGTGTATGCTGACGTGCCCGGACCTTTTTGGGTTTTGTTCGCGTTGTTTCGGAAACCGGTAATGCTTTCTGGGAGTACGCTTAATGACAGATAACATTTGATGCAATACTAGTACTTTTTTTTTTATTGAAATAAATAGCTTTAGTTAATACACTTTCGCTGTTCCGCTTCCAGACCGACTTCTCATTATGCATGAATTCGCTGTAGTGTCTGCAGGAATGTTACAAGGTTCTTTATGGGGTATATATGGAAGACTAAGTATGACGCTGGCTCAAGAGGTCTGGATCATGATGATGATGGTGTCGCTGTAAGGGCTGCAGCCAGAAGCGGTAAAAGAGGATAATTCGTATGTATTGTACGGGAGTAACCTTTCCATAAGCTTTCAGAGGTATCTTTTGTGTGGCTCAGGGTAGGACAGGAACTTGGCGACCTTTTGAACATGCCAGAGGGAGGCTCAATAAACGAGGGTTAAGACCTTCACCACTTGGTAAGGTGGCGAAAAAGACTGTGTGTTTAATTGAAAGTCACGCGTGAATCCAGTTCATGATCCCGTGAGGTCACACCCCAAGACGTATTCATAAATCCTAAAAGCGAAAAATAAAAAATAAAAAATAAAACAAGACATCATTTCCACCCCTGTCACCGATCTCATCACCGCCTTTCATGCGGTGAAGCGCATGCAATAGAACACTGAGGGCGGCATCCGTCAGACCGCCTGTGGAAAAGTGCAAAAGTCATCGTTTTGCCGTTGCTTCCAACAATTATTCCTCGTCCATCCCACTCTTCCTGTCTCTCCACCTTATCGCACTCCCCATCACAGCTGTCATTCTGCCGTTATCAATCGCCTGGTGGCTTGTTAAACGCCTGCAATTCGGCCCACCGTCATTGTCACATCCGCGACACACGCGGGTGATTGTTGTTTTTCGTGGTGCTTTGTGGCCCACTGGTATTTTGCCGTCCCGACCAAACCACCCCTCGTCCTTCTTTGTGTGCGCGATTCGATCCACCATTTGTATTCTGCTGTCGCTTTTAATCCCACTGTAAGGTTGAGCGTGACCTTATCATCCCCATTGGGACCTCTGGCCCTGGGAATACTCGACGCCTCTGGCTCCCGACCCTTCCTACCGAGTCCTCGTGTTGCCCGTCTCACTCGCCCGCCATGGGTCGCAAACCGAACCAGCTGATCCTCGAGTTCTTCATTCGAGGCCAGAAACTCGAGGATGCCAGTAACCGTTACCAGCACACATGCAAGGCCTGTGGAGAGAAATTCCCGAAAGGTCGCATCGATAGTTTAACCAACCATCTCGTGAAGAAGTGTCAAGCCATCCCGCTGCGAGACCGTCAACGCGTCCTGTTGCGCCTCCACGAACTTCCCGATCTCGCCGATGGTGACCAGAACAAAGATCCGAGTGTCGCGGGCCAGAACAAAGGAAAAGGCTCGGATCTACCTTTCACCACTCGTCAGAACTTTGATGGTCTGAATGTCCTAGCCGAGGCCTCAAGGCAAGTGGGCGCATCCGACCAGACTAAACGGGGCGGCCCTGCGTATACCCAATCAGTTACTGTCGGTGGTAAGACTGTTGTTGTCGACCCTGCGCTTGAGGCCGAGGGCTTTCAGGGCCATCCGCAGGCAGAGCACGTTGAGGAAGACGTGAAGCCACCTGGTAAGCTGATTTTGCCCCTTGTCCTCATTCTCTTTGTTTGTTGCTGGCTTCATCGGTTTCATTGGTGTCGCATTAACCGCAATCGTTTTGTAGGAACTCCCCAAGGCTCTAACGCAACACTTCCATCCCTCCCCAATACTTCGCAAGATCAACCTCCGTCCGCGTCTCCTCCGCTGGCGGAAGCTTCGCTGACGCCTGACCCCACCTCTAATGCTCGCCAGTCGCAACTCTCTATGATCGCCGCCTCTGCTAGCGAGATGGTGCCACAGGGAATGCCGTTGGATCATGACATCGTCGATGGCTTGCCGAAAGTGGGTTCATGGAACCAACAGCTCTCCACTCAGGAACAGCTCCTATTTGATAGTCTCCACGAACATGACCCTACACTTACTGCTGCGACGCAGCGGGCCGCTGCTTTCCCTCGTCCTATTGCGATGAACCCCAACTCACAGGCGAAGGGGTTCGTAAATGAATTTGGTAACTCAACCAAACCGACGAAGCCGAAGGTACGCGGGCGTTTTTCTGCGGCCAGACGTAGGGAGGTTCAAGAGGTCAGAAAGCGCGGCGCGTGTATTCGTTGTCGCATGCTCAAGAAACCTGTACAGTTTCCCCTAACCTTTTTTTTTTTTTTTTTTTTGGAGGAGGGCGCGCAACTAATCATTCTCCAGTGTTCCGGTGATAGTCCTTGCACTACCTGTGCCAGTGTAGAAAGCGCGCGGTTGTGGAAGCATCCATGTATTCGGACGCGCATCGCGGAAGAGTTTGAACTGTACAATGCAAGTAAGTTTTTTTTTTTTGTTTCCTCACTCTGCTTTTAGTTTGTGTTGGGTGACTGACCGCCTAGATTTGCACGCCACCCTGGCATATCACGACGTAAGCGGTATCCGAAACCAGGTCAAGTTTGAGCATTATGCCGGCCGTATTGAGGTTACCCACTTTGAAGAGAGCATGGTGTATGTCACCTTTAGTGCGCTCCAGGGCCACAAACCATCTACCTCGACGCTTGATCCCCAACTCCAAGGGCTTGGAGACGACTCGCAATTCCAGGGACCACTTCATGAACTTTACTTGCTTGACAGCGATGCAGACGACTTACCTGGAAAGCTTGAGATGTACATCAAAAAGACCGCACCATTCTTCTACGAGAGAGAAGCTTCTGAAGTCATGAGGCCCACTCTGCTGCTTGCCTCAGAGTTGAGCCAGCAGAAGAAGGTATATACCTTTGCCCACACTATCGCTTGAGGAAACACAAGCTAAATGGTTACAGGATGTTCTGCTGGAGCGGGTGCTAGAGCTCTGGGTTGCTACTCACATTCTGGTCGACTCAGATTTGCGTTGGAGAACATTCTGCAACCCTACCCTTCCCCCTACTTCGATGCAGGCTCTCGCGCAGCCATCGGATGATGGACGCATGCCGATCGACGAAGTCACCAATGCTGAGTCTTACGCACTCCTGTGCAGCCAGCTGCGCGCAGCAACCGAGAAGCGTGCCTCGCAACTGAGCAAGTCGGTGATGAACGACCTCGAACGGCGCCTGCTTCAGCGTCAGCAGAGTGGCTGGTTTGAGACTTTCTTGGTTGCCCTCATCCTTCTGAACTGTGTGGAGAGAACCTGTTGGCTGTTCCGCTCTTGGGAAGATGAGGCGTTTGTACAGCGCGTAAGTCTCTTTTGGGCTGTAATTCTTGGATTACATTGTTTTCTAACGCATCATAGTGGCCTTTGGACAAACGTCCTCCTTACTACGCAAGCCAGGGCGATCGCTTCTCTGATATTCTGCATATGCTGCTGAAGATGCGCAGCCTGCCGCCCAAAGCAACTCCACGCGCCGATAATGGTATCTTGAAGGCGGTAGACGGTAGCGACATGAACGCAGCTCGCTGGTTTGATATGATTAAAGTTTCCCGTGAGTTTACCATACACCTTGTGTCTCAACCAGAGAACTTTCACTTACAGGCGACAAAACAGCTCTATACCTTGAACAACGGCAGGCTGCTGTCTTCGATCCCAACGACTCTCGCTCCCTCGATCTCCGCTACGGAGCAAAACTGTTGCCACCTACGAACGTTTACACATGATTTGCGCTGGTCCACAAACTGTGACTGATGAAACAAAACGAACCAATGACTTTGAAAAGATTGATTGAAGCCGGCTTTTCGTGATAGGTATTGTACTTGACTGGGTCTGAAGGAGGGTTTTGCAATGAAATTAGCTTGCTGGAATAGGGCATTTATGGGGGTTTCAGTTTCTTTTCCCCTTTTCCTTTCTTTTCTTCTCTTCTTTTTTACCCTTCTATTTGAAACCGAGCACTCAAGTGTAATCTACAGATTCCGTGTCTTGGCCCCATATCGCTGCATGAGTCCCCATGGTTCCTAGTCCTAGCTATAAATGGAAAATAATAATCATCCCTCCCCCTACCAAGCAGGGCGGAATCTCGAATGAGAAATAAGGGTTTGGGGAATTAGAATGAAGAACAAATACGGTAACGAGCGTATATTGAGCAGAGGTAGACTAGTATCTTTGCCCTTCTCTGAATACTGTGCAGCCAATAACAGTAAATCTAAGCATAGAAGGTTCAAAATAACTATAACTTAACAATGTATCAATAAGTATTTTGTACATTGTAGTTATTTGGCTTCCACATATATTGGATATATGATAATACCAATCTTCACCATTGATCAAAGCTACAGGCACGGGTTACAACATATCTATCAGTCGACCCTATATGTAGGTTTTTGTTGTATAGATAAATTATCCCAGGGAGAGGTATACAGACTACATGATAGATGGGGTTCCTCATCGGCCGAAGCTCGATGAACTACTAACATTTATTACGCTCTTCCGTCCCCTACCTTAGATGAATTTGCTTAAACAAATCAGTCATCCTACTGGTGATGTGACGAGGTTTTTAGACATGGTTGTTTGAAAGTCGCATTCCAGCTTATGTTGACAATCAGTGGTTTTGCATGGTTGAAGGTAGAAGGGTTCCCTTTCCTTCCAGATGGGGTGAAACGATACTCCTAATAGAAAGTACAGAGGCTCAAGACCCAGCCCACTGTGGGACGGATCTGAACTTTTTGAATGCCCTCCAGCCTCATGATTGTAAGATGTGCTGAGGGAGTTTGTGTGATCCTGTGGCGCCTAACTCAGTAGTTGCGTATGTGACAAGGAAGCCACTAGCGTGTTAAGCCCCATAGATTGTATCCTGGTTTGTATATATACTGGAAATATTTCTGAGTTCACTGTAAAAGTGTTATGGTCGATCTAGCCCTGTTAATTTCTAGTGCTGAATAAATTAAATGAATATCCTCTAACGTTCAGAGAGTCAGTGTAGGTCTCGGAAATATAGTCTGATAGTAGGATAGAAATAAACCGTCTTCATGCCCTGGTTTGCAAGGACCCAGGAAGGTTTAACTATAGCATATAATCAAGAAATGGAGTAGAATATCAAAACAACGGAAGAAGAGAAACAAAACACGCCCGAACCACAGCAAAGATAAAAGACAGCCAGCACCCTCTGGCCTTTTCGAGTGACTGTTAATATCGCCCGTTAACTGCCTAGTAGCAACATCGCTGTGCAAATGTCACTCAAGTGGACCGCCCCCTTCAGTGCCTGTTGCATTTTCATCCCGGGAATGGGGTGAACCGTTGTCCTTAGGTGATCGCACAGGGGTCTGGAGCAGGACGTCCCGTAGGGTCACGGTCATTTCATTATTCTCGGGTTTGATTAGGTCTTGAGCATCTTGAGGTGCAGAAAATGACGCCGGGTTAATGAAACTGCTGAAGCCAGATACTTCTGTACCCGAGTCATCTGGCGAGAGGGTCTTGACATCCCCCGTTTCATACCGGGGTGCAGATGGCCCGACTGAGGGTTTTGGTCCCTTGCTAGTATGGTTATTGGTGTTTTCTTGGCCAGGAAGGGCCAGCATGGAAGCCGGTTGATCGAAGAAACTGGAGTCGAACGCTTGTCCATCGAATATATTGGTGTACAGGAGCAGGATATGTACGTTATATCGTTCGCAGGCCTCTGTTAGGTCTTTGAGGTACTCGTTCGATGGATCTTCTGAACATATAGAAACTAGGCCATGGAGGTTGTGGACGCAGAGAGTTCGGATGGGATTGGCGCAAATGTGAGGGCCGTCTGTTGCTACGACTATGGCGTGGTAGCCCTTGTGTTTTGTGTCGTTGTAGCTTTTGACGTATGCGCTGTGGTTCCTTCTGTTAGTATATTACCATGGTATGTAGAGCAAAGATAGCGTTATAGGGAAGATGGCTTACTAGCTTTTAGTGGCATACGAAATTATATTAGCAATTGTTTGCATGAGTAGGGAGTCTTCGAAGAAAACGACTTCGTCAGAAATACGGGAGGACGACGACGGTCTATTCTCGCCGGTGAGAACTATCTTAAGGATATGGGATGCCTCAGATAATTGAAGAGGAAATCCTATGGGTTCATACCCACTGCTCGTCTTGGCGAAGTCGAGGAGGAAGAATTTCCCTGTATATGGGCACTATAACTGGTCAGTTGGTATTGTTGATGAACGGGGAAGATAGATCGACTCACAGTCATTCCCGACATAGCTTATTGAATTAGTTTGAATCAGGTCTCTTCCAGATCACAATATTCATGATATGAGACACGTGATGAACTGTTTGTTATGAGAAACAGACAGAGGAATAGCTGCATTTTATATTAAAGGATGACAGCAACGCCAGTGAATAACACCTTGTAAGCATCTCCACGACATGGAAAAGCTTAGGCCTCTATAATTCACCATGGTGGATACAGCCAATAGAAACGGTGGGAAACCAACACCAGTGAATAAGTAGAAGCAGCAAGCGGGATATCGGAGAGTATCTAAAAATACCAGTCTTGAAAATGACTGACGCGTCCATCCAATGGCAGAAGAGGGAAAATAAGAAAGAAATGACAGTAAATCCGACTCCCTCCTAGCATTTACCAATGGGACTGTACAAAGAAGAGGAACAACCCAATAAGAACAAAGTCAACACATCATCATCAGTCATAATACAACATGAAGAGCATAGTAAGAACAATGGTGCAGTCTCTTCATAGAGCCACTATCGAGTCCGGGGACTGCAAATTCCCTTGCACCTGCTCTAACAGTACTGCGTAGTATTTACCCTCTGCAGAGGTATCATGGTAAGGTCCCGCGCCCATAATAGCCCTACTTCCATTAGCATTACTGTGATTTTGTGCCTTTCGAGTGTATGGCAAAAAGACGACGTGGGATACGTACCATCCTTTATACTTCGGCTGGTTGAAGATGTCTGTGAAAGCTTTTAGAATGCGCAATGGCAACTCTAGAATCGAGGGCAGTTCCGGCCCAGGCCCGGAGATGGGAAGACCCAGCTTGTTGACAGGGACATAAACAATCTCGGCGGTGTTTTGGGGATTGCGGGCTTCTTGAAAGATGAGAAGACGGCGGGATGGTGGTGGGGCCATAATTTTTTTTCTTCTTCTTTTTCTTTTCCCTCTATTTTTGCTGGGTTGCCTTGCGATTGATGTCTTCGTAGTACCAGTGCTAGTGGTTGTTTCTCTGCTGCAAGTACGGGGTGTGTATAAGTGTATATGTTATGCGCGCTCCAATAGTAGTACGGGACTAAATCGCGCGCCGCAAACGATCGTTTGTTGTTGATCAAACAAACTCGACATTCATTGATATTATCGATAAATATGCTGCAGCCACGATCCCGCTTATCGCTTCTGTTGATCTGTGCGCAATTGAGTGCGGGATGGAGATAAAGCCCCTGAAGGCGGGGCAACAAATGGAAGAGTTATCCAGTTTTTGAAACACTCTTGAGAAAATCCAAGCAATACACGAGAAATGGATCAATGAGTCAATGATGAAATGGATGTGCTCTGACGCTGCAACATAGACAGAAGGGGTAAACAAATTCAATCTGAGTAAATCGCGGTTCCACCGCGTCGGCACGTGTTCGGGTGGGGGGAAACGCCGGATTTCATTCGACTATCAAAAAGGGTAATTCAATGACTACTAGTACTAAGGTATGGAGGTAGTAGAGGTCGAACTACGAAAGTAGGATACCAGATCACAAAATATGGCTTCTCAGTAAGCTTCTCCCAAGCCAAACATGGCATATATATACACACATTACAAGTACAGCATCGAACAAGAAGACAACGTTCGAGGATATCAACAGCTGGGTATCAAGTATCAAAAGAAATCATGGAGGTCAACTGTCGCGTGCGAAAGAAACGCTAGAAAGCACCGTCAACTCTGGGCCATCGGGACCAGCTATTTTCGATGATGCAACGCATCAAATGCCTAAAACATGCAAATAAAGCAATTCATCCCGTGGAATCTCCTACGTATCAAGCTCCCCATCAAGCACCCGTCGAGCAGCATCCAATCGCCGTCTCAATTGACGCACGCGCTTGGGGTCTGGATCGGAGGAGGTCGTAATTGTCTGAAGATCCATGCAAACATCGCCCAAACTCTTGAACAACTGTTCCAAGAGGCGTGTGTCGTCCTCATTGATTCCCATGTTGCCATTAGCCACGGACTTGGGATGGGGACTAGACGCCGCTCGCACAGTGGATACGAGGGAGGACACCAGAGATGTCGGAGTTGCAGACCCAGTCATAGATTGGCGGGGAGTCGAAAGATATTCCTCCTCACGGCTCCTGCTGTTTGGCTGTCTTCGGACCGCGCGAGGCGTTCCCATCTCTGATTCAGAGTCAGTTGAGTGCCGCTTCTCATCAGCAGGCCCAGAAGTATAACGCTGATTACTACGTAACTCTAATGTCTTGTTAGTCTCCAGTGTATTTGCGTTTTCAGTGGTTAGTGGACTCACCATCATTAAATCTCCTGTCCCAATAGAGGACACTTTCAAGGTCGTCGTGGTCTCCTTCAGTCGCAGTCGCATACGATGCTACGGTGGACAGGGATGCCCCGCTGTTCGTGCGGGAGTGACGGACGTGAGGACGATCATGGATAGGCCGCGTTGTTTCGACCGACGAAGTTGAGACATTGCTTGTTCGCCTTAACCTGGCTGAATAGTTTCCCAGGGCGCTGTGAAGGATGAAGTTCTCGTAGTCAAATGCATCTTCACGTTCTTCATGGGGTCGAGAGTCAGAATTTGGGACCGCTGGGAATGCGTCCAGATCTTCAAAGTCCTCCAAAGGCTCGCGTAATATTTCACTCAGTGCCTCACGATCAATGTCAGATGAGTCGTCGGAGTTGTATTCGCCTTCCTCTGCGTCTTCGTACAAGCTCTCAATGACCGACCGCCCATCTTCGTCCACGGGTTCAAGGACCTTTGGTTGTGGAGGTTTTGTATTAGCATTAGATGTCTCACTTCCGTAATGGCTAGTGACAGCCTCATTGCCGTCTCGCGCGTGTTCGTATTCTCCACTGCTTCGGGGCTCTGGAGTGTAATTCGGACTCCGTCCCGCACCGGGTCGCAGGTGACTATCTCTTAGCTCCATTGTATTGGTGAAGTACTTATCTGCCGCCGTGAAAGGACTAGGGGTTCGCAGACTCTGTAAGCTACGTCGACGTAGGTTGTCCTCCTGTGCCTTCACTTTCAGACTGGAGATCTTGATGTGCAAACCCTTCATCTGGTCTTGGAGATCTCTCACTTGTAGCTGCGACTGTGACCGAGATGGAGGATCAGACACAGGGTAGACCGAATAAATGTCTTCTGCGTTCAAGGTATGATCCTCTGTGTCTTCCGCTGAGATTCCTAGTCCATTAGGTGAACCGGAATTGTCTTCTTGCAAGTTCAAGGGAGAAGCACGAGCGGAGTGCGGTTTTGATACCGACGCACGGTGCGTAAGATATGCTCTGTTTGGATCATAACGAAATGTTCGTGCATCATTGTTGAAGTTCGAGACACTGCTCGATCCTAGAGCACTGAGGGACCTGGACAGGTCTGGCTCGACAGTTGGGAGACTCGATTGGTCTGCTGACGGCAAACGGGTTTCGCTATATACCCGGGAATGACGATTGTTACTCGTGTCCTGGGATGAGGTATATGTTGCACGAGGACGAGCCGATGCTCTGCGGTCCGCACGGGAGATCGATTGATACAAGCCGCCAACTGGTTGACCCAGCCCCAACGCTTGGGTGCCAGGGGACGGTGTTGGTGACACCGAAAGTGATGGCGATGTCCGCATCGAAGACCGAGCCCGAGTCAAGTTACCTTCCATGAGCTACAACGATGCACATCAGTTCAAGTTCCGTGAAGAAGTAACTCACTCTGTGCTTCAGCTAAACATACCGTGAGCCGTTTCTTTGCATTCTCCAGAATCCTTTCCGCTTCACTGCTCAGAATCACCGACGATAGTTCGTCACCAGGGCCTCCTTCCTCAGTATTCGCCACCACTCTGCCAATGGCATTCTCCTTCATGATGCGAACCGCTTCAAGTAACTGGTCCTGTTCTACGGCACGACTCTCTTGCGAGGCCCTCTGTCCATTCTGGCGATTTTTGGCCCCCTCCAATGAGGATGTCTCACTAGCGCCACTAATTGTAGAACTAGATGAGCTGCTGCACCCTCCTGTCTCCTTGGCCTCCGTGTCCTCTGCCGTGCGCTGCGAGGCCGGTGAGCCTGCCAATCGGCGGTTATGCGTGACCTCCAAGTGAGGCCCAAATCCGCTTACCGACGATGTTGACGACATATCTTCCTCCCCGATATCCGACAGGCGACGACTCGCATCAAGAGCGTCGTGTTGCCAAATGTGACGCGGGAAAGGCTTTTTCTGGGACCGGTGAGAAGCCATAGGACCGCCATTTCCGTTGTGATCCTGGGCGAAAGGTCCGTTGTTGTAGAACGATTGGAGATGGGACAAGGAAGGGAGGTTAAATGGCGGAGAAGGAGTGGAGGATTCGCGCTCGCCTTCATATGGTAGGATCATATCCGGGTTCGATAAAGTCGGCGACGGTGGAATCGCCGGTGGAGGCGGCCTGTGATGCCGGACATCCTCCGTAGAGGAACCGTGTAACATGCTTCCAAGTTAAATCTGTTTGGTTCGTGCTCAACGGCGTTCAAAGCCGAGCCCAGAAGCGTGTGGTGATCGAGTTGGCGGGTCGGGGGGAGAACCACCAATTAAACCAATATCATGGGTGAGAACGTGCCCGAGTCTGAAGAAGGGCTAGAACGGTGCGTCACTGGAATCGAGGGATAAGTTTAATTCCTAAGTCGAGGTGAAATTTAACTGCCGTCGCAAAGCAAATCCACGGTCAATGCGAACCCAGCCAAGCGGGAAAGGGCAGACGGAATTGAAGGAGAGGGAAAACAAGAACAAGCAACGAGGCGCGACGAGGTTTATTAGGATTAAGAATTAAGATTAACAACTAAAAAGTAGATAACAGAGGGGATTAGTACAACAACCAGAAGGCGATGGAAGGCAGCACAGAGAAAAAGAAAAGAAAAGAAAGAAAGATAGAAAGAGAGAGAGAAGACAGGTGACACAGCCACCAGGCCCGGGAGAAAAGAAAGGTATTAGTTAGTATTATTGTTTAGTTTTTAACTAGCGGTGTTATTTATTCTTCCCTTTAGTTCTTGTTGTTTTGACCCTGACCGACTCGAGTAAGTAAATAAATGAAAAAAGAGTACTCCGTAATAAATTTTTCGTCGTTTCTGGCTGCCAGGCCCAAAGAGGTAAAGATCGGACCCGTGGGGGAGAGTCCACCGCGTTAATAAATAAATTGAAGGTCTCTTACCGAAATTGTGCTAATTATTGACCCTATCTTGGGTGTTGGGGAGGGGAGGAAATCTCCCTAGGAGGTGGATCAAAATGACATTTATGGAATAATAAGAGAGGAGTGTTGCATATCATACATTATACTGCCCTGCATCGTCAACACAAGGGTACAGGACTTGAGACCAGGAAGAATCCATTAGTATCTAATAACAAGTAATAATATTAAAACAAGCCACTGGACAAACCTTAAATTACCTGCAGGCGGAGATCATCATTTAAAGAGATGCTCATGCTCACTGTTATGGCGCCATGCAAGCCAGAGAAAGACTCTTTTTTTTTCATTCATAACTTTTGCACTATTCCAGTGTCTTTTCATATTTTTATATTTTTATTTTTCTCACTCGTTCTATTATAAGTTGACCACAGTTACCTATTTTCTTGCACCCTATTTCTTTTTTTTTTTTTTTTTTTTTTTTT